>NC_057809.1:105777345-105929699 GCF_018294505.1 Triticum aestivum
TAATAGAACTAGTAAGTGTTTAATGTTTCACCTATATATGAACATATGTTAGATATTAGATATAAATTATATGTTAGATATATATTTAATTTAGTTATATGAGATTTCATTATCTAATTAACATTTTATTATATAGAACTAGCTAGCTTATTTTTAGTAAGAAAATTAATAGAACTAGTTTAGTTGAATTAATTAGTTGAACTAGTTAGTTGAATTAGTTCAATTAATTAGTTATATTCTTCGTAAGTGCTTAGTTGAATTAGTTCAATTAATTAGTTGAACTAGTTGAATTAACAGAATTAGTTGAATTAATAGAACTAATAAGTGTTTAATGTTTCACCTATGAACATAGGAATGTCGTCTGACGACGAACACGATTTCATTATGTGCGAATACTGCGAAGACCAGCAGCCTGTGCGGCAGAAATTTTCTAGTTGATGATAGACGCTTCAGCATCAAGCTGGATGAGAACTTCGAAGTGGATACAGTAAGTCACAACAACAAGTCTTTTTCGTAATTAAGCATGACTTATGCTTCATTTTCTTCACCTTTTAATTTTAATTTTTCACTATTATACTAGTGTATCCCCTGCCATGCAAGAATTTTTGTCTTGGATAAGATAGGTTTCAGTCCTAACAAAACTATGGAGGTAAAAAGAGTTTACTTGAAGACCGAGCATGGTTATACCTTCAACGTCAAATTATACAATGCAGACACATACACCTAATTTGAATGCAAAACTTGGCAAGCACTATGCAAGGCTTATGCATTTGAGCCTGATATGGTTATCACCTTTGATATTCGTCTGGAAGATAATATTGAAGGTAATAGAAACATCTGGGTCAATGTGCAGACGCCTCCAGTTCTACCATTATGTGAGTTTCTCAACCATATTTATGTCTTTGATATGAGATTATTTGAACCAGTTGAATAATTAATAGATCTCAATTTATATTGACAGCTTACTTCCAATCAAGCAAACATGTCCGGCGCTTGGTAGACAGAACCGTCCACTATCCCGGGGCTGAACTAAACTGCGAGGAGACAAGTCATTATGTTTCATGTCTTGAGGATCTTGATGTTGTCAAGAAAAATTTCTTTCCTGCACTTAGAAATGTTAGTACTCAAAACGTGCGACCAATAGTGTTCGTACTGAACTACGGTCACATATATTTAGAAAAGATGGTAAGATTTCTACTATTTCTCCTCAGTGCATCTTTTGCATACATTATTTTTTTAAGCTAAACTTCATTGCTAAGTATGTTACTATACGATGTTCTTCAATAGGGACTCCCGATGAATGTTGTGCCTGATTGGATCGAGACTAAAGGTACCATGAATATTGTTAGCTTACGGCCAAGATATCCTACAATGCACTTTAGTGCATTCAGGATTTCTAATAGCGAGGAATGCTTAATAGTAAAAGACTGGAGCAAAATTGTGAACGATCATAAAGAAGTACTAGGGGGCAGCAATCAGAAGCGCAACCCACGATTAGGAGACAGGTTCATCTGCATGCTCCAATATGATGAATCAGCAAAGCTATACATGTTCTATGCTATTTTACCTGAGAGAGAGCAGCAGGAGTGATTAATTAGCTAGTTCATGCTCTTAGTACTTGTCCTCTTATGTCTGTGTGTTCGTCCTGAACTTAATCTCAAAGAGTGATTTGCTTTTGTGGTGTTATGAACACTTATAATATCATTACCATGTTGAACTCGATGATATCTTTGCTATGAAAACCGTTGGTGATGATATATATGATGCAAGAGTTTTTATATTAATTAATATGATGATGATGATGAGTTATTATATCATTTATGAAAGAAATTGCATATTAGTTTCAACTGGATGGATTCCTAAGTGATCAAGTATATGCCATATCCATATTACCTCGATCACTTAAGTAGGTGATCAAGTATATATAATATGGATATGACATATACTTGATGACTTAGCTAGGATCCACACGCATCCAGTCAAACTAATCACCTAATGATTTAACAACTCATTATAATGTAAAACAATCACTAAATTAAATTGAAAACACAAAATTAAAGTAAAAATAAAAAATAAAACCAAAACACACCAAAACATTTAGTACCGGTTGGTGTTACCAACCGGTACTAATGTCCTACGCGCCCACGGAGCTAGCTCGTGCCACGTGGTTGCCCTTTAGCACTGGTTCGTGTTGAACCGGTACTAAAGGGGGGGCCTTTAGTGCCTACAATTTAGTGCCGGTTACCGAACCGGCACTAAAGGCCCTTACGAACCGGTGCTATTGCCCAATTCTGCACTAGTGTATGGTGCCTCCAATTAGTAAATAATAAAAGATATAAGATATAAGATTCTAGCATGAATAATAAACATTTATCATGATATTAGGAAATATAAATAACAACTTTTTTATTGCCTCTAGGGCATATTTCCTTCATTGCAGGTCTCGTGTGCTATATTTAAGACATTTTTTGGCATTTACCATGCATTTTGGCGTATAAATCAAATCCTAGCCAGAACTATATGTGCTGATGAAAGGGATGAGGATTGTCGTTCGATCTGGTAGCATCCAACGATGTAGACGTATGATCCATGGGGTTTAGGTTCTAGGCAATCAGAACGCATGACTTAGATCGCACGCGTAGCAGGGGGGCATCGGCCACGGTTTGGTAGGCAACCCCTGCTGCTTTTCGATCATTCCTGCTAAAGCAGTTGGCAATGACTCATTGGAAACTTCTACGGCTTTCGTGAGTGAACCGTGTGCTATTTGAAAACAACTTGAACCATTTGGTAGTTCATCAAAATGAGAGCCACAACTTGGCAAGCCTAGGGAATCTTGCCATACTTTTTGTGTGTATGCCATTGGGGCACACTCTGTGGCTTGCCTAAGGTGTGGCTTGAACCAAAAACTCACCTAAGTTGGTCAAACTTGACTAACCTTAGGTGTGGCAACGTTTGGCAAAGTTAGCCACAAACCAAACAACCCCTTATATGAACTAACAATATATTTTCGTTTGAATGAAAACATGAGTTCATTGTTTTGCCTCCAATTTTTTCCACGGTAAGGAATCACCATTGTACCCTATGGATCAATTTTCTGGTGCATTTGAGGTATGGTTGCTATATTTGAGTGGTTTGCTATAGTCGCAACTACACGTTGGTGTTAGCAAGATCATTTGTGTGTCGCTTTGCGTGTTTTCATTCGTTGTCCGAGGAGCGGGAAAAACTTCAAACAGTTCGGCCGCAGGGTGCGGCGAGAGGCATAGGCCTTATTGGTATTTTAATTACAGGAAATGCATATAGAGTCCGGAAATAATAAAAATCGGTGTGTCACCGTGGCGTTTGGTAAAGTTTGGTAAAGTTTGTCACAAGTTTTGATGCTCACACCTTCCAAATTGGAGCATCTCACAAGAAGGATCATAGTTTCCAAAAGGAGACGCCGCACTTCGGACTCTAATCATTGATGACTACATCGTTCCGCCTCGAATTTTTTTCATGGTAAACAATCATGTATATACCCTAAGTTTGATTTTCTGGCCCATTTCAGGTGTCCTCTGCTATATTTAATTCATTTGTTTTCATTTACCTTGCATTTAGTGCATATAAAATCAAAACCGTACTACAACTACATGTGGGTGTTAGTTAGCAAAGAAGGTGTACAAATCATTTGTGTGTCACTTTGCGAGTTTCCATCCATTGTCCGAGAAGCGGGGAGAAGTTTCAAACGTTTCGGCTTCAAAGTGTGGCCATCGGTGTAGGCTTAGTTGGTATTTTAATTAAAGGAAATTCAGGTGGACTCCGGACATCATCAAAATTGGCGTGTGCCCGTGGCATGCTCTCACGACCCCATGGAAAAAATTGGTGAAGTTTGGCACAAGTTTTGATGATTGCTCCTTGGAAACCGGACATCTCACAAGAAGGATCATGGTTTCCAAAAGGAGACGTGTCAATTGAAACTCCAGTGGTCGGTGACTTCATCGTTTGGCCTCATAAAAAAATTCACGGTACGCAATTACCATTATAACATGCGTTTGATTTTCTGGCGCATTTCAGGTACCGTTTGCTATATTTAAGACATTTTTTGAATTTAACGTGCATTTTGTGGATATAAATAAAATCATAATCGGAACTGCATGTGTTGTCGAAAGAGATGAGGATTGCCGTTCGATCAGGGAGCATCCAAGGGTGAAGACATAAGATCCGTGGGGTTTGGATTCTGGCCAATCAGAGCGCACGACTCAGATCGCGCGCGCGGCAGGCGTAGGTGGGGCATCGGCCGCGGTTTAGTAGGCACACGGCTTTCGTGAGTGAACCGTGTGCTATTTGAAAACATTTCCATTAACTAACAACATATTTTTGTTTGAATGAAAACATGAGTTCATCGTTTTGCCTCCAAAAATTTTTCACGGTAAGAAATCACTATTGTACCCTATGGTTCGATTTTCTGCTGCATTTGAGATAGCATTTTCTATATTTGAGTCATTTATATATATAGTCGCAACTACACGTGGGTGTTAGCAAGATCATTTGTGTGTTGCTTTGCGAGTTTTCATCCTTTTGTCCGAGAAATGGGAAAACACTTCAAACAGTTCGGCCACAGGGTGCGAAGAGAGGCATAGGCCTTATTGGTATTTTAATTACAGGAAATGCATATAGAATCCAGAAATAACAAAAATCATTGTCAGCGTGGCGTGCTCTCATGATCCCATGAAATTTTTTTGGTAAAGTTTGGCACAAGTTTTGATGCTCACACCTTCCAAACTGGAGCATCCCACAAGCAGGATCATAGTTTCCAAAAGGAGAGGAGGCACTTCAGACTCCAATCGTCGGTGACTACATCGTTCCGCCTCGATTTGTTTTCACGGTAAACAATCACGCATATACCCTAGGTTTGATTTTCTAGCCCATTTCAGGTCTCGTCTGCTATATTTAAGTCACTTTTTGTATTTAATTTGCATTTAATGCATATAAAGTCAAAACCCTACTACAACTACATGTGGGTGTTAGTTAGCAAAGAAGGTGTACAAGTCATTTGTGCATCGCTTTGCGAGTTTTCATCCGTTTGTCCCAGAAGCGGGGAGATGTTTCAAACATTTCGGCCGCGAGGTGTGGCCACCGGCGTAGGCCTAGTTGGTATTTTAATTACAAGAAATTCAGATGGAGTCCGGACATCATAAAGATCGATGTGTGCCCGTGGCGTGCTCTCACGACCCCATGGAAAAAATAGGTAAAGTTTGGCACAAGTTTTGATGATCGCTCCTTGGAAACCGGACATCTCACAAGAAGGATCATGGTTTCCAAAAGGAGACGTGTCAATTGAAACTCCAGTTGTCGGTGACTTCATCGTTTGGCCTCATAAAAAAATTCACGGTATGCAATTACCATTATAACATGCGTTTGATTTTCTGGCGCATTTCAGTTACTGTTTGCTATATTTAAGACATTTTTTGAATTTAACATGCATTTTCTGGATATAAATAAAATCATAACCAGAACTGCATGTGTTGTCGAAAGAGATGAGGATTGTCGTTCGATCAGGGAGCATCCAAGGGTGAAGACATAAGATCCGTGGGGTTTGGATTCTGGCCAATCAGAGCGCACGACTTAGATCATGCGCGTGGCAGGGGTAGGTGGGGCATCGGCCACGGTTTAGTAGGCACACGGCTTTCGTGACTGAACCGTGTGCTATTTGAAAACATTTCCATTAACTAACAACATATTTTCGTTTGAATGAAAACATGAGTTCATCGTTTTGCCTCCAAAAAATTTTCACGGTAAGAAATCACTATTGTACCCTATGGTTCGATTTTCTGCTGCATTTGAGATAGCGTTTTCTATATTTGAGTCATTTATATATATAGTCGCAACTACACGTGGGTGTTAGCAAGATCATTTGTGTGTTGCTTTGCGAGTTTTCATCCTTTTGTCCGAGAAACGGGAAAACACTTCAAACAGTTCGGCCACAGGGTGCAAAGAGAGGCATAGGCCTTATTGGTATTTTAATTACAGGAAATTCATAATCCAGAAATAACAAAAATCATTGTCACCGTGGCGTGCTCTCATGATCCCATGAAATTTTTGTTGGTAAAGTTTGGCACAAGTTTTGATGCTCATACCTTCCAAACTGGAGCATCCCACAAGCAGGATCATAGTTTCCAAAAGGAGAGGAGGCACTTCAGACTCCAATCGTCGGTGACTACATCGTTCCGCCTCGATTTGTTTTCACGGTAAATAATCACGCATATACCCTAGGTTTGATTTTCTAGCCCATTTCAGGTCTCGTCTGCTATATTTAAGTCACTTTTTGTATTTAACTTGCATTTAGTGCATATAAAGTCAAAGCCCTACTACAACTACATGTGGGTGTTAGTTAGCAAAGAAGGTGTACACGTCATTTGTGCATCGCTTTGCGAGTTTTCATCTGTTTGTCCAAGAAGCGGGGAGATGTTTCAAACATTTCGGCCACGAGGTGCGGCTACCGGCATAGGCCTAGTTGGTATTTTAATTACAAGAAATTCCGATGGAGTCCGGACATCATAAAGATCGATGTGTGCCCGTGGCGTGCTCTCACGACCCCATGGAAAAAATAGGTAAAGTTTGGCACAAGTTTTGATGGTCGCTCCTTCCAAACAGGAGCATCTCACAAGAAGGATCATGGTTTCCAAAAGGAGACATGTCAATTCAAACTCCAGTTGTCGGTGACTTCATCATTTGGCCTCATAAAAATTTCCACGGTACGCAATCACCATTATAACACGGGTTTGATTTTCTGGCGCATTTCACGTATCGTTTGCTATATTTAAGACATTTTTGAATTTAGCGTGCATTTTTGTATATAAATAAAATTAAAACCAGAACTGCATTTGCTGTCGGATGGGATGAGGATTGTCGTTTAATCCGGAGCATCCCATGGTGCAGAAGTACGATCTGTGGGGTTTGGGTTCTGGCCAATCAGAATGCATGACTCAGATCACGCACGCGGCAGGGGCAGGGGGTCATCAGCCACGGTTTAGTCGGCACATGGCTTTCATGAACAAACATTGTGCTATTAGCAAACCAGATTGCATATCTTATGTTCATAGATACTGGAGTGAGATCAATTGAGTGTGCTACCTCTATGGTATAATAATAATAATAATAATAATAATAATAATAATAATAATAATAATAATAATAATAATAATAATAATAATAATAATAATAATAATAATAATAAACAGTTCAAATTCATTGTCTGAGCTAACAGCATATCAAGGTCAACATATGAACGCTTCTTATATCAACAGAAAGTCGGGCATAACTCACAAATTCAGTGCACGCGACAGTTCTAAATTGAACGAATTAAGTTGCAGGGTAGGCATAAAAACTAGTCTGACGGCTTAATTCACATGTACATGGGGGAACTGGGATCATTCCGTTGACCCCGAATGAACTTGGGTTTTCTGATGATTTTACGCTTCTCTGTATGAGGAGTGCGCGATCCCTTGGCCAGCAACTCAGCAAATTCATCGTACTCATCCTCATCGGCAACATCGTCGACACCCAGTAGCCTCCTCTTCCCATGCATCACTACATGGTCGTTCTTATGCAAGGGGTCTTCCGCATGGAAAATCAAGGTAGCATCGCTGGCAAGAATGAACGGGTCCGCATGATATGCCATCTTTGTCCTGTTAACACAGGTCTTCCTGTAATCATCAACGTTTACCTGACTAAGAGGGATCCATGTGCACCTGAATAATGCCACCTTAACTTTCACATAGTTAAGCCCCCAAATCTCTTTGATGGTTCCATAGTATACCCTTTTATCAGCTTCATCTACAGTCATGCATTCTATTCGAACAGAGCTATTCTGATATGAGGTCTTCTGATCACGTTCCTTAGTGTAGAATGTGTAGCCATTTATGTCATATGTTTAGTATGTCGACACTGTAGGTGATGGCTTTTATGCCAACCACGTAGCAATGTCATACATGGACCCTTGTGCCAAATGATTCTTCAGCCATTCAGTGTAG
This sequence comes from Triticum aestivum, assembly GCF_018294505.1. NCBI lineage: Eukaryota > Viridiplantae > Streptophyta > Magnoliopsida > Poales > Poaceae > Triticum > Triticum aestivum. The sequence goes on from NC_057809.1 coordinate 105,785,355, forward strand.
TTCTTATTGTGCTTCTTCATCTCCTTATCTAATGGATACACCATTGGTAAGAAGCTTTGGCATATCTCCGCCAAGTGTTCTGCAACATAATCACTGAAAACTGGGCTATTAAGCAGTACCGTCAAATGGGCTTTCTCTGCCAATTCTCCGGCTGCAGCCTTTTGGGTGCCAGCAAGGACCGGCTTACCTTTCAACCTTCCCTCGTTGCGAGAGATGGGCAAACCTATAGGTCTTTGTTTCATGTATTCGATGCAAAACTCAACCACCTCCTCCGCGGTATAACCTTGTAGGATGCTTGCCTCTGTATGGTTTCAGTTCCGACAATAGCGCTTTAGTATTCCCATGAACCGCTCGAAGGGATACATGTTGTGAAGAAACACATGACCGCAATACTTTATCTCGTCGACAAGGTGCACAGTTAGATAGACCATGACATCAAGGAATGACGGTGGGACAAACATCTCTAGGTTGGACAGTATTCTTGCAATATCATCTTGTATATAACCCAACTCTTCAGGATCTACAACTTTCTGCCATAGTTATTTGAAGAATCACGGAGCTCAATGAGTGTGTTTCTTATATCTTTGTCCATCAGATTCCTGATGCCATCGAGAGGGTTTGTGTTAATATTACGTGGAAATCATGTGACTTCATGTGTCCCAACTTCATTTTACCTGAGCTCGCATCCACAAGACTTACGATGTTTGCGGAGTAGGAAGAGGCTGTCTTAACTAAAAACAAATAGGTGAAGAACTTTGTTGCTTCTTTTGTACTAAAATTGTAACTCTGGCGAGCGTGGATGAATTTGTTATCATCTTCTGCTTCACTCTTGCGTTTTGATTGATCAGCAAGAATATCGAGCCATGCACCTTCACCATCCTTTGTTTTACCTTTAATCTTGAGCAGAGTATCAAGGATTCTTTCTCATACGTTCTTCTCTACGTGCATGGCATCGATGTAGTGACGTACACATAGAATCTCCCAGTAAGGTAATTTCTAGAACACTGATTTCTTCTTAAACACTTGGCCCTTGGGTGTTTGTTTCACCGTCAAAGCGTGCTTCTTGCCAAGTAAAACATTAATTTGTTTAGCCATGTTGTGGACCACCTCCCCATCATAGGGTCTTGGGCCCACATCTACCTATGCTGTATCATCAAATTCAGCTTTCATCTTTCAGTATAGGTGATTTCTTCGTAAGAACCTACGATGACACAAATACACAGTTTTGCGTGAGTTGGGAAGAAATCTGCTAGTTGTCCTATCCATGCATGTGATACACCCTACATCTTCCTTTTTTCTGCCCCGATGTGTTGCCTAATACCGGCATATCTTGAATGGTGTGCAGCAACATCACATGTAGATCGAAAATCTCCTTTTTGTAAGCATCATAACATTTTACAGCATGCCCATCTACCCACACTGTCAGCAGTTCTTCTACCAGTAGTTGAAAGTAAATGTCGATGTCGTTTCCAGGTTGCTTCTGGCCTTGGATAATCATTGACATCATAATGTATTTTTTCTTCATACACAACCAAGGATCTAGGTTATATATGCATAGAAGCATCAGCCATGTGTTGTGATTGGTGCTCATATCGCCAAAAGGATTCATCCCGTCAGTACAATCGCCGAGCCTTATACTTCTAGGATCCTTGGCAAAGTCAATAATCTTGTTGTCTATTAATTCCCACTGAGCCCCATCTTTCGGGTGCCTCATATATTTATCCGCAATTCGCTCATCATGATGCCATCGCAACCTCTTTGCCTCTCTAGGCTTTGCAAAAAAATGCCTCAACCTTGGAATTAAAGGCAAGTATCAAACAACCTTGAATGGGATTCCTGTCTTGATCTCGTCATCCAATTTGTACTTGTTCTTTGCTCTCCTACGCTTGTATCGTGCATGCTTGCATGTGGGACATGCACGCAAATCTTTGTACTCCTCATGGTACAATATACAGTCATTCACACAAGCGTGTATCTTTTATACTTCAAGTTCCAATGGGTTAAGAATTTTCATAGCTTCGTTCGTGCTTCTGGGAGCACATTATCTTCCGGAAGAATTTCTTTGAAAAGACCTAACAACTATGTGAAGCCCTTGTTTGATAGACCATTTGCTGCTTTAAATCTAAGAAGCGCCGGGGTGGCACTCAACTTGGAATATTTCTCTTTGCAACCTGGATACAATTCTTTCTTGGAGTTTGCATCAATGGTTGGAAGATCCTTGTACCCAATCATATCCTTTTTTGGGCCCTTGAAATTTTCAATCATGGCTGCAAAATTTGGCATATCAAGATCGTCGTCATCAGCGTCGTCGTCTTGGTTTTCCAGTGGGCGTTTCGGATTTCCGGTGTTCCATTGGTAGCTTGACTCCTCTGCCCCGATGTTGTGCATAAATCACAAGGTTTTATTTTCATAATTACTGAGGGCGCTCCATATTGTTATCCAAACGTGCAATGACAAAAGTTAATGTCCAGTCAATTTACACACAGAGTACTACAACACTACCCTTAAGAATTGAATACCTTAATTAAGCCACTCACGAAAAGAATACCTTAATTAGCAATGCGGCGACCTTCACCCAGCAGACAGAGAAGTGCGATGCGGCGGCACTACACCGAGACAGCAGGGTTGAGGAGCAAAGCTTAGTGCAGCTGCCACCTGAATTTCGACCTCCACTATCCCGCCATCGACTGCGATGGATGAGCTCCAATCACGTCGTCGCCGACTTTGATGGTTGAGCTCCTTATATCTCCCGCCGCAGACCGGGGATTGACCTCCTATGACGCTGCCGCCACCCATCGACTAAGGATTGACCTCTTATCCGGTAGCTGCTGCCTAGGCCGCCGCCGCCATCTCTATCTACAGAGCGGCTGTTTTATTTTTGACGGATATCCGCAGAGCGGCTGTTTACATGGTATCACTATAACTCAATTATATGTACAGGGTAGTACATCACATATGGTTATGTCACGGCAGCCGTGTCTCACCTACGTTGTCTTCTCACACGGTCTGGTGTGGAAATCGTGTGTGAAGTTGTAATACCTAAGACAAACGACAAGTATAAACAGTGTGCCGTATACAACATATAGTGCCATAAGTAGTTCCCGACCGTTAGCTTATCCCCACAGTTTCCCCATTTCCCCCAAATCCCTACATATCCTCTAAATTCCCTCGCGTGGCGCTGACATTGGGGAAATGCGGACAAGTGGTGCTGATGGTTTTGGTGCGGCTGCTCCTGCTCGTATCGCCACGACGGCAGTCGCCGCCCAGCACTTGCCTAAGGTCATCAAAAGGCAGGTGTACTACGGATCCAAATCATCCTGTCATATTCCAATCTATCCCAATCTTTTTTAGCATGTCCAGAGTAGCTCCCTCCTAAAATCCGTCCTAAATGACCCCCCTAGGAAAGCAATCTGCCGCCGGATCCGGAGCATGACTCCAGACTCCCGCAACATGAGTTCGACTCCGAGTTTTGCGCCACCGAGAAGTACCAAAAGCTGAGTTGTGTGCACAGGCACAATCCTGCTCGACGTGTATGCACGGAGGGATTCGACATTGGCAGGTGGTTTCTCAGTTGCCCCTTATAGGTTAGTGCTAATTTCATCATTTTACTTGAGTTAATGCCACCGCTCATCCTAAATACTATTTAACATTGGAAGGGATATGAGGCCTGTGCCTTTGTTAACTGGCTGGATGAAGAATGGCATGGAAGGGCTCGGAGTGTTATCACCAAGCTTGCAGAAGATAACGTAAAGCTGAAGAAGAAACTGGCTGACCTGGAACGTACAATCAGTACGATGAAGCAAGAAATAATCAATCACGGGCAATGGATGAAAGCAAGAGACAAGAAGGAACTAGCATGTGTAGGTATGGTTGTCGCATTAGCCATGTTCTATGCATTGTTTGCAATGATGATTAGGGGTTTTGTTTGACAGTATTGCTAAAGCACATCTAGTTGTGCTCTAAGTAATGCACATCTAGGTCCTATGCCATTGATGTTACACGAATACTCATGCAAATATTTTCCTGTGTCTTTCTTTTTTCCTTTATAGTTTGATTATTACTGGCTTCATCAATAAGAAGATCTCAATGTATTGCTTGCCAACTGTCCTACTCCGTTCATACCGGTACCGGTGCATAATCCCAAAACTCATTCCTTGTTTTTGTCCTGAAAAAAGAAATCAGCTAATAGGAGTCCTGCGGCAAGTATGCATTAAATGACTTTAGACTACTTAGCATAACATGCATGCAATGGTCAATTCTCTGCATGCAATGGTATTTATTACCAAATAATCATCAAGTTCTCTCATTTTCCCTCCACCTAGGTCGCCAGTACGGAGGGAGTAAAAGTACTATGATGACCCACAAGTATATGGGATCAATCGTAGTCCTTTCGATAAGTAAGAGTGTCAAACCCCACGAGGAGCATAAGAAAATGACAAGTGGTTTTCAGCAAGGTATTCTCTGCAAGCATTGAAATTATAAGTAACGAGTAGTTTGATAGCAAGGCAATTTGTAACGAGAAAGTAACGGTACTAGTAACAAAAGTGCAGCAAGGTAGCCCAATCCTTTTGAGGCACATGACAAGCCAAAACGGTGTCTTATAATAAGCAAAGCGTTCTTGAGGGTACACGGGGATTTCATCTAGTCACTTTCATCATGTTGGTTTGATTTGTGTTCACTACTTTGATAATTTGATATGTGGGTGGACTGGTGCTTAGGTGTTGTTCTTACTTGAACAAACCTCCTACTTATGATTAACCCCCTCGCAAACATCCACAGTTACGAGAAAAGTATTAAGAATAAATTCTAACCATGGCATTAAAATTTTGGATCCAAATCAGTCCCTTACGGAATAGCGCACAAACTAGGGTTTAAGCTTCTCTCACTCTTGCAACCCATCATCTAATAACTACTCCACAATGCATTCCCTTAGGCCCAAATATGGTGAAGTGTCATGTAGTCGACGTTCACATGAAACCACTAAGGGAATCACAACATACATACCATCAAAATATCGAACACATATAAAATTCACATGATTACTTGCAACAAGATTTCTCCCGTGACCTCAAGAACAAAAGTAACTACTCACGAATGATAATCATGCTCAAGATCAGAGGGGTATTGAATAGCATAATGGATCTGAACATATAATCTTCCACCAAATAAACCATATAGTAATCACCAACAAGATGTAATCAACACTACTAGTCACCCATAGGTACCAATCTATAGTTCCGGTACAAAGATTGAACACAAGATATGAACTAGGGCTTGAGAGGATATGGTGTTGTTGAAGATGTTGACGAAGATTGCCCTCCCCAAGATGTGAGAGTTGTTGGTGATGATGATGATGATGATTTCCCCTTCCGGGAGGGAAGTTCCCCATGTGGAATTGCTCCGCCGGAGGGAAAAAGTGCTCCTGCCCAAGTTCCGCATCGAGACGGCGGCGCTTCATCCCGAAAGTCCTCTCCTTATTTTTTCCTAGGTCAAAATGACTTATATACCAAAAGATGGGCACCAGAGGTGGGCCGAGGAGGGCACAACCCACCAGGGCACGCCTGGGCTCCCTGGCACGCCCAGGTGGGTTGTGCCCACCTGGTGGGCCCCCCTCTGTTAGTTATTCGCTCCAATAATTCTTATTTATTCCATAAAAGTTTCTTGTGAAGTTTTAGCTCATTTGGAGTTGTGCAGAATAGGTAGCCTGACGTAGCTTTTTCAGGTCCAGATTTCCAACTGCCGGAATTCTCCCTCTTTGTGTGAACCTTGCATATTATGAGAGAAAAGGCATTAGAATTACTCCAAAAAGCATTATTATGCACAAAAACATTACAAATAATAGTAGGTAAACATGATGCAAAATGGACGTATCAACTCCCAAGCTTAGACCTCGCTTGTATCAAGCAAAAACCGAAATCGAAAAACATGTCCACATGCTTAGAGAGAGAGGTGTCGATAAAAACAAAATACGGACATAGAAGCATCATGTAAATTATTATAACAGCAACAAACTTAAACATAGAACTTTTATCATGGAACTTTTATCATAGACTTCTCATGAATAAGTAACAATTCATCACAACATCAAAGTATAAAGCATAAACTCTATTGGAAACCAACAAACTATGTTCTTAGTCAACTTTGCAACTACAATTCATCATCGTTTCAGGAAGGGTCGCGTATCGGAGCCTTTAGGCAAGTCCACATACTCAACCATCATATATTATTCTATGATTGCTAACACTCACGCCATACACATGAGCAAAACATTTCAACCGGACACATAGAAATATAGGGGCTTATAATTTCGCCTCCCAATGTATTCACCTCAAGGGTGATGTCAACAATAATAACTCATGCTACCCATATCCAACAGGACATGTGTGCCTAGATCTTTCCTCACCACATGGTGCTTGCCAAAAGAGAAAAATAAAAAGGAATAGAGAGAAAAAACTTTGACTCTTGCATGAAAGTAAATACATAAATGTAAAAGATAGGCCTTCGCAGAGGGGAGCAGAGGTTGACATGCGCTTTTTGTTTGTATGCTCAATCCCTTAGTGCAAAAGAACGTCACATTATATTGCCCCTTATGATAGCAACCTTTATTATGTAGTCTGTCGCTTTTATTCTTTGACATCACAAGTTCGTACAACGCTCAATTTTCTATTACACTAAATGATCTAACACTTTTAGAAGCAATTTTTATTGCCATATTGCATCGATGACAACTTACTTGAAGTATCTTACTCGGTCCTTAGGTAGGTATGGTGGACTCTTGAAAATAAGATTTGGGTTTAAGGGTTTTTAGATGCACAAGTAGTATCTCTACTTGGTGCGGAATTATTGGCTAGCACCACATGTTGAAGGATCTATGACAATATAACTTATATGTGAATATGAACAAACTTAAATCATTATGTTGTCTTCCTTGTCCAACATCAACAATTTTGGCATATAATATTTTGATGGGGGCTCACAATCACAAAAGATTTCCAAGATAGTGTATTTTCATGTAAATCTTCTCTTCCCTTATTAATCTTTTCATGAATTGCATCATTCAACAATGCTATGTTTGTCAATCTCTAATAAAATTTTGTACTTATACTTTTCCTTATGTGATGTCATTACTTACCATAAGATTAGCATATGATCTTTTTCATTTATTTCCTTTCTTTTTTGTTTGAACATGAAAGTAAAGAAAACAAAACTCCAACTAAACTTTATTATATATCTTGCATACGGTTACAAAGATAGATCACTAAGCAAACTCTCGAAAAGAAAGGATTGAACTAAACTTTTATTCATCTAAAGCAAAAGATAACTATGGATCGAACTAAGGTAAATAAAGGCAAAATATAGTGGAGGTGATATGATACCGGGGCACCTGCCCCAAGCTTGGCACAAGCCAAGGAGAGTGCCCATACCCGATACTCAATTTTCTGTTGGTGATGAAGAAGGAGGTGGTGGTGGTGGTGATGAGTGGTAGTGATCTTGTCCTTCATGATCAAGAGATTCTCCAATCTATGGATGACGCTCCGGAGGGTGATGATGTGCTCTTGCGATGACCCACAAGTATTGGGGATCAATTGTAGCTCTTTTTGATAAGTAAGAGTGTCGAACCCAATGAGGAGCAGAAGGAAATGACAAGTAGTTTCCAGTAAGGTGATGTCTGCAAGTGCTGAAATTGTAAGTAGCAGGGTAGTTTGATAACAAGATAATTTGTAACAAGCAAGTAAGGATAGTAGTAAAAAAGTGCAACAAGGTAGCCCAATCCTTTTGAGGCAAAGGACATGCCAAAATGTTCTCTTATAATAAGCAAAGCGTTCTTGACGGTACACGGGAATTTCATCTAGTCACTTTCATCATGTTGGTTCGATTCGTGTTCGCTACGTTCATAATTTGATATGTGGGTGGACCGGTGCTTAGGTGCTATTCTTACTTTAACAAACCTCCTACTTATAATTAACCCTCCCGCAAGCATCTGCAACTATGATAAAAGTATTAAGAATAAATTCTAACCATACCATTAAACTTTGGGATCCAATCGGTCCCTTACGAAATAGCGCATAAACTGGGGTTTAAGCTTCTGTCACTCTCGCAACCCATCATCTAATTGCTACTCCACAATGCATTCCCTTAGGTGCAAATATGGTGAAGTTTCATGTAGTCTACGTTCACATGACACCACTAATGGAATCACAACATACATACTATCAAAATATCGAACACATATCAAATTCACATGATTACTTGCAACATGATTTTTTTGGGTTTCGTAGTAATTTCAAAAAATTTCCTACGCACACGCAAGATCATGTGATGCATAGCAACGAGGGGAGAGTATTGTCTATGTACCCAACGCAGACCGACTGCGGAAGCGATGACACGACGTAGAGGAAGTAGTCGTACGTCTTCTCGATCCAACCGATCAAGCACCGAAACTACGGCACCTCCGAGTTCGAGCACACGTTCAGCTCGATGACGATCCCCGGACTCCGATCCAGCAAAGTGTCGGGGAAGAGTTTCGTCAGCACGACGGCGTGGTGACGATCTTGATGAACTACAGCAGCAGGGCTTCACCTAAACTCCGCTACAGTATTATCGAGGAATATGGTGGCAGGGGGCACCGCACACGGCTAAGGAATAGATCACGTGGATCAACTTATGTCAACTTGTCTGTTTAGAGGTGCCCCTGCCTCCGTATATAAAGGAGGAGAGGAGGGGAGGCTGGCCGGCCAAGGGGGGGAGGCGCAGGAGAGTCCTACTCCCTCTGGGAGTAGGATTCCCCCTCCAATCCTAGTCCAACTAGGATTCCTCGGAGGGGAAAAGAGGAGGAGGGGGCCGGCCACCTCTCCTAGTCCTAATAGGACTAGGGGAAGGGGGGGCGTGCAGCCCATCTAGGGCAGCCCATTCTCTTTTCCACTAAGGCCCACTATGGCCCAAATAGCTCCCGGGGGGTTCCGGTAACCCTCTCGGTATTCCGGTAAAATCCCGATTTCACCCGAAACACTTCCGATATCCAAATATAGGCTTCCAATATATCAATCTTTACGTCTCGACCATTTCGAGACTCCTCGTCATGTCCGTGATCATATCCGGGACTCCGAACAACCTTCGGTACATCAAAATGCATAAACTCATAATATAACTGTCATCGTAACCTTAAGCGTGCGGACCCTACGGGTTCGAGAACAATGTAGACATGACCGAGCCACGTCTCCGGTCAATAACCAATAGCGGGACCTGGATGCCCATATTGGCTCCTACATATTCTACGAAGATCTTTATCGGTCAGACCGCATAACAACATACGTTGTTCCCTTTGTCATCGGTATGTTACTTGCCCGAGATTCGATCGTCGGTATCCAATACCTAGTTCAATCTCGTTACCGGCAAGTCTCTTTACTCGTTCCGTAATACATCATCTCACAACTAACATATTAGTTGTAATGCTTGCAAGGCTTATGTGATGTGTATTACCGAGAGGGCCCAGAGATACCTCTCCGACAATCGGAGTGACAAATCCTAATCTCGAAATACGCCAACCCAACATCGACCATTGGAGACACCTGTAGTACTCCTTTATAATCACCCAGTTACATTGTGACGTTTGGTAGTACCCAAAGTGTTCCTCCGGTAAACGGGAGTTGCATAATCTCATAGTCATAGGAACATGTATAAGTCATGAAGAAAGCAATAGCAACATACTAAACGATCGGGTGCTAAGCTAATGCAATGGGTCATGTCAATCAGATCATTCTACTAATGATGTGACCTCGTTAATCAAATAACAACTCATTGTTCATGGTTAGGAAACATAACCATCTTTGATTAACGAGCTAGTCAAGTAGAGGCATACTAGTGACACTCTGTTTGTCTATGTATTCACACATGTATTATGTTTCCGGTAAATACAATTCTAGCATGAATAATAAACATTTATCATGATTATAAGGAAATAAATAATAACTTTGTTATTGCCTCTAGGGCATATTTCCTTCAGTCTCCCACTTGCACTAGAGTCAATAATCTAGATTACACTGTAATGATTCTAACACCCATGGAGCCTTGGTGCTGATCATGTTTTGCTCGTGGAAGAGGCTTAGTCAACGGGTCTGCAACATTCAGATCCGTGTGTATCTTGCAAATCTCTATGTCTCCCGCCTGGACTAGATCCCGGATGGAGTTGAAGCGTCTCTTGATGTGTTTGGTCCTTTTGTGAAATCTGGATTCCTTTGCCAAGGCAATTGCACCAGTATTGTCACAAAAGATTTTCATTGGACCCGATGCACTAGGTATGACACCTAGATCGGATATGAACTCCTTCATCCAGACTCCTTCATTTGCTGCTTCCTGAAGCAGCTATGTATTCCGCTTCACATGTAGATCCCGCTACGACGCTTTGTTTAGAACTGCACCAACTGACAGCTCCACCGTTTAATGTAAACACGTATCCGGTTTGCGATTTAGAATCGTCCGGATCAGTGTTAAAGCTTGCATCAACGTAACCTTTTACGATGAGCTCTTTGTCACCTCCATATATGAGAAACATATCCTTAGTCCTTTTCAGGTATTTCAGGATGTTCTTGACCGCTGTCCAGTGATCCACTCCTGGATTACTTTGGTACCTCGCTGCTAAACTTATAGCAAGGCATACATCAGGTCTGGTACACAGCATTGCATACATGATAGATCCTATGGCTGATGCATAGGGAACATCTTTCATATTCTCTCTATCTTCTGCAGTGGTCGGGCATTGAGTCTTACTCAATTTCACACCTTGTAACACAGGCAAGAACCCTTTCTTCGCTTGATCCATTTTGAACTTCTTCAAAATTTTGTCAAGGTATGTGCTTTGTGAAAGTCCAATTAAGCGTTTTGATCTATCTCTATAGATCTTAATGCCTAATATGTAAGCAGCTTCACCGAGGTCTTTCATTGAAAAACTTTTATTCAAGTATCCCTTTATGCTATCCAGAAATTCTATATCATTTCCAATCAGTAATATGTCATCCACATATAATATCAGAAATGCTACAGAGCTCCCACTCACTTTCTTGTAAATACAGGCTTCTCCGAAAGTCTGTATAAAACCAAATGCTTTGATCACACTATCAAAACGTTTATTCCAACTCCGAGAGGCTTGCACCAGTCCATAAATGGATCGCTGGAGCTTGCACACTTTGTTAGCTCCCTTTGGATCGACAAAACCTTCCGGTTGCATCATATACAACTCTTCTTCCAGAAATCCATTTAGGAATGCAGTTTTGACATCCATCTGCCAAATTTCATAATCATAAAATGCGGCAATCGCTAACATGATTCGGACGGACTTAAGCATCGCTACGGGTGAGAAGGTCTCATCGTAGTCAATCCCTTGAACTTGCCGAAAACCTTTTGCGACAAGTCGAGCTTTGTAGACAGTAATATTTCCATCAGCGTCAGTCTTCTTCTTAAAGATCCATTTATTCTCAATTGCTTGTCGATCATCGGGCAAGTCAACCAAAGTCCATACTTTGTTCTCATACATGGATCCCATCTCAGATTTCATGGCTTCAAGCCACTTTGCGGAATCTGGGCTCACCATCGCTTCTTCATAGTTCGTAGGTTCATCATGATCTAGTAGCATGACTTCCAGAACAGGATTACCGTACCACTCTGGCGTGGATCTTACTCTGGTTGATCTACGAGGTTCAGTAGTATCTTGATCTGAAGTTTCATGATCATTATCATTGGCTTCCTCACTAACTGGTGTAGGTGTCACTGAAACAGTTTTCTGTGATGAACTACTTTCCAGTAAGGGAGCAGGTATAGTTACCTCGTCAAGTTCTACTTTCCTCCCACTCACTTCTTTCGAGAGAAACTCCTTCTCTAGAAATGATCCATTCTTAGTAACGAATGTCTTGCCTTCGGATCTGTGATAGAAGGTGTACCCAACAGTTTCCTTTGGGTATCCTATGAAGACACATTTCTCCGATTTGGGTTCGAGCTTATCAAGTTGAAGTTTTTTCACGTAAGCATCGCAGCCCCAAACTTTAAGAAACGACAACTTTGGTTTCTTGCCAAACCACAGTTCATAAGGCGTCGTCTCAACGGATTTTGATGGTGCCCTATTTAACGTGAATGCGGCCGTCTCTATAGCATAACCCCAAAACGATAGCGGTAAATCGGTAAGAGACATCATAGATCGCACCATATCTAGTAAAGTACGATTACGACGTTCGGACACACCATTACGCTGTGGTGTTCCGGGTGGCGTGAGTTGCGAAACTATTCCACAGTTTTTCAAATGTACACCAAACTCGTAACTCAAATATTCTCCTCCACGATCAGCTCGTAGAAACTTTATTTTCTTGTTACGATGATTTTCAACTTCACTCTGAAATTCTTTGAACTTTTCAAATGTTTCAGACTTATGTTTCATTAAGTAGACATACCCATATCTGCTTAAATCATCTGTGAAGGTGAGAAAATAACGATAACCGCCACGAGCCTCAATATTCATTGGACCGCACACATCGGTATGTATGATTTCCAACAAATCTGTTGCTCTCTCCATAGAACCGGGGAACGGTGTTTTGGTCATCTTACCCATGAGGCACGGTTCGCAAGAACCAAGCGATTCATAATCAAGTGGTTCCAAAAGTCCATCAGTATGGAGTTTCTTCATGCGCTTTACACCGATATGACCTAAACGACAGTGCCACAAATAAGTTGCACTTTCATTATCAACTCTCCATCTTTTGGTTTCAACATTATGAATATGTGTATAACTACTATCGAGATCTAATAAGAATAGACCACTCTTTAAGGGTGCATGACCATAAAAGATATTACTCATATAAATAGAACAACCATTATTCTCTGATTTAAATGAATAACCGTCTCGCATTAAACAAGATCCAGATATAATGTTCATGCTCAACGCTGGCACCAAATAACAATTATTTAGGTCTAATATTAATCCCGAAGGTAGATGTAGAGGTACTGTGCCGACTGCGATCACATCGACTTTGGAACCGTTTCCCACGCGCATCGTCACCTCGTCTTTTGCCAGTGCTCGCTTATTCCATAGTCCCTGTTTCGAGTTGCAAATATTAGCAACAGAACCAGTATCAAATACCCAGGTGCTACTGCGAGCTCTAGTAAGGTACACATCAATAACATGTATATCACATATACCTTTGTTCACCTTGCCATCCTTCTTATCCGCCAAATACTTGGGGCAGTTCCGCTTCCAGTGACCAGTCTGCTTGCAGTAGAAGCACTCAGTTTCAGGCTTAGGTCCAGACTTGGGTTTCTTCTCTTGAGCAGCAACTTGCTTGCTGTTCTTCTTGAAGTCCCCTTTCTTTTTCCCTTTTCCCTTTTTCTTGAAACTAGTGGTTTTGGTAACCATCAACACTTGATGCTCCTTCTTGATTTCTACCTCCGCAGCTTTCAGCATTGCGAAGAGCTCGGGAATAGTCTTGTTCATCCCTTGCATATTATAGTTCATCACGAAGCTCTTGTAGCTTGGTGGCAGTGATTGGAGAATTCTGTCGATGACGCAATCATCCGGAAGATTAACTCCCAATTGAATCAAGTGATTATTATACCCAGACATTTTGAGTATATGCTCACTGACAGAACTGTTCTCCTCCATCTTGCAGCTATAGAACTTATTGGAGACTTCATATCTCTCAATCCGGGCATTTGCTTGAAATATTAACTTCAACTCCTGGAACATCTCATATGCTCCATGACGTTCAAAATGTCGTTGAAGTCCCGATTCTAAGCCGTAAAGCATGGCACACTGAACTATCGAGTAGTCATCAGCTTTGCTCTGCCAGACGTTCATAACATCTGGCGTTGCTCCAGCAGCAGGCCTGGCACCCAGCGGTGCTTCCAGGACGTAATTCTTCTGTGCAGCAATGAGGATAATCCTCAAGTTACGGACCCAGTCCGTGTAATTGCTACCATCATCTTTCAACTTTGCTTTCTCAAGGAACGCATTAAAATTCAACGGAACAACAGCACGAGCCATCTATCTACAATCATCATAAACAAGCAAGATACTATCAGGTACTAAGTTCATGATAAATTTAAGTTCAATTAATTATATTACTTAAGAACTCCCACTTAGATAGACATCCCTCTAATCTTCTAAGTGATTACGTGATCCAAATCAACTAAACCATGACCGATCATCACGTGAGATGGAGTAGTTTTCAATGGTGAACATCGTTTATGTTGATCATATCTACTATATGATTCACGCTCGACCTTTCGGTCTCCGTGTTCCGAGGCCATATCTGCATATGCTAGGCTCGTCAAGTTTAACCTGAGTATTCTGCGTGTGCAAAAACTGGCTTGCACCCGTTGTAGATGGACGTAGAGCTTATCACACCCGATCATCACGTGGTGTCTGGGCACGACGAACTTTGGCAACGGTGCATACTCAGGGAGAACACTTCTTGATAATTTAGTGAGAGATCATCTTATAATGCTACCGTCAATCAAAGCAAGATAAGATGCATAAAAAGATAAACATCACATGCAATCAATATAAGTGATATGATATGGCCATCATCATCTTGTGCTTGTGATCTCCATCTCCGAAGCACCGTCATGATCACCATCGTCACCGGCGCGACACCTTGATCTCCATCGTAGCATCATTGTCGTCTTGCCAATCTTATGCTTTCACGACTATCACTACCGTTTAGTAATAAAGTAAAGCATTACATCGCGATTGCATTGCATACAATAAAGCGACAACCATATGGCTCCTGCCAGTTGCCGATAACTTGGTTACAAAACATGATCATCTCATACAATAAAATTCAGCATCATGCCTTGACCATATCACATCACAACATGCCCTGCAAAAACAAGTTAGACGTCCTCTACTTTGTTGTTGCATGTTTTTACGTGGCTGCTACGGGCTTAAGTAAGAACCAATCTCACCTACGCATCAAAACCACAACGATAGTTTGTCAAATAGACTTTGTTTTAACCTTCGCAAGGACCGGGCGTAGCCATACTTGGTTCAACTAAAGTTGGAGAGACAGTCGCCCGCAAGCCATCTCTGTGCAAAGCACGTCGAGGGAACCGGTCTCGCGTAAGCGTACGCGTAAGGTTGGTCTGGGTCGTCTCGTCCAACAATACCGCCGAACCAAAGTATGACATGCTGGTAGGCAGTATGACTTGTATCGTCCACAACTCACTTGTGTTCTACTCGTGCATATAACATCAACATCAATAACCTAGGCTCGGATGCCACTGTTGGGTTTCGTAGTAATTTCAAAAAATTTCCTACGCACACGCAAGATCATGTGATGCATAGCAACGAGGGGAGAGTATTGTCTACGTACCCAACGCAGACCGACTGCGGAAGCGATGACACGACGTAGAGGAAGTAGTCGTACGTCTTCTCGATCCAACCGATCAAGCACCGAAACTACGGCACCTCCGAGTTCGAGCACACGTTCAGCTCGATGACGATCCCCGGACTCCGATCTAGCAAAGTGTCGGGGAAGAGTTTCGTCAGCACGACGGCGTGGTGACGATCTTGATGAACTACAGCAGCATGGCTTCACCTAAACTCCGCTACAGTATTATCGAGGAATATGGTGGCAGGGGGCACCGCACACGGCTAAGGAATAGATCACGTGGATCAACTTATGTCAACTTGTCTGTTTAGAGGTGCCCCTGCCTCCGTATATAAAGGAGGAGAGGAGGGGAGGCTGGCCGGCCAAGGGGGGGAGGCGCAGGAGAGTCCTACTCCCTCTGGGAGTAGGATTCCCCCTCCAATCCTAGTCCAACTAGGATTCCTCGGAGGGGAAAAGAGGAGGAGGGGGCCGGCCACCTCTCCTAGTCCTAATAGGACTAGCGGAAGGGGGGGGCGTGCAGCCCATCTAGGGCAGCCCGTTCTCTTTTCCACTAAGGCCCACTATGGCCCAAATAGCTCCCGGGGGGTTCCGGTAACCCTCTCGGTATTCCAGTAAAATCCCGATTTCACCCGAAACACTTCCGATATCCAAATATAGGCTTCCAATATATCAATCTTTACGTCTCGACCATTTCGAGACTCCTCGTCATGTCCGTGATCATATCCGGGACTCCGAACAACCTTCGGTACATCAAAATGCATAAACTCATAATATAACTGTCATCGTAACCTTAAGCGTGCGGACCCTACGGGTTCGAGAACAATGTAGACATGACCGAGCCACGTCTCCGGTCAATAACCAATAGCGGGACCTGGATGCCCATATTGGCTCCTACATATTCTACGAAGATCTTTATCGGTCAGACCGCATAACAACATACGTTGTTCCCTTTGTCATCGGTATGTTACTTGCCCGAGATTCGATCGTCGGTATCCAATACCTAGTTCAATCTCGTTACCGGCAAGTCTCTTTACTCGTTCCGTAATACATCATCTCACAACTAACATATTAGTTGTAATGCTTGCAAGGCTTATGTGATGTGTATTACCGAGAGGGCCCAGAGATACCTCTCCGACAATCGGAGTGACAAATCCTAATCTCGAAATACGCCAACCCAACATCGACCATTGGAGACACCTGTAGTACTCCTTTATAATCACCCAGTTACGTTGTGACGTTTGGTAGTACCCAAAGTGTTCCTCCGGTAAACGGGAGTTGCATAATCTCATAGTCATAGGAACATGTATAAGTCATGAAGAAAGCAATAGCAACATACTAAACGATCAGGTGCTAAGCTAATGCAATGGGTCATGTCAATCAGATCATTATACTAATGATGTGACCTCGTTAATCAAATAACAACTCATTGTTCATGGTTAGGAAACATAACCATCTTTGATTAACGAGCTAGTCAAGTAGAGGCATACTAGTGACACTCTGTTTGTCTATGTATTCACACATGTATTATGTTTCCGGTAAATACAATTCTAGCATGAATAATAAACATTTATCATGATTATAAGGAAATAAATAATAACTTTGTTATTGCCTCTAGGGCATATTTCCTTCAGATTTCTCGCGTGACCTCAAGAACAAAGGTAACTACTCAAGAATGATAAACATGCTCATGATCAGAGGGGTATTAAATATCATATTGGATCTAAACATATAATCTTCCACCAAATAAACCATATAGTAATCAACTAGAAGATGTAATCAACACTACTAGTCACCCACAAGTACCAATCTATAGTTCCGGTAACAAGATTGAACACAAGAAATGAACTAGGGTTTGAAAGGAGATGGTGCTGTTGAAGATGTTGATGGATATTGCCCTCCCCAAGATGGGAGAGTTGTTGGTGATGATGATGACGATGATTTCCCCCTCCGAGAGGGAAGTTCCCTCGGCGGAATTGCTCTGCTGGAGGGCAAAAGTGCTCCTGCCCAAGTTCCGCCTCGAGGAGGCGGCGCTTCGTCCCGAAAGTCCTCCCCTTATTTTTTTTCTAGGTCAAAATGGCTTATATTCCAAAAGTTGGGCACCGGAGGTGGGCCGAGGAGGCCACAACCACACAGGGCGCGCCAGGCCGGTTGTGCCCACCTGGTGGGTTGTGCCCACTTGGTGGCCCCCCTCTGGTAGTTATTTGCTTCAATAATTCTTATATATTCCATAAAAAATCTCCATGAAGTTTCAACTCATTTAGAGTTGTGCAGAATAGGTAGCCTAACGTAGCTTTTCCAGGTCTAGATTTCCAGCTGCCAGAATTCTCCCCTTTGGTGTGTACCTTGCATATTATGAGAGAAAAGGCATTAGAATTACTCCAAAAAGCATTATTATGGATAAAAACATTATAAATAATAGTAAGAAAACATTATGCAAAATGGACGTATCAACTCCCCCAAGCTTAGACCTCGCTTGTCCTCAAGCGAAAACCAAAATCGAAAAACATGTCCACATGCTTTGAGAGAGAGGTGTTGATAAAAACAAAATACGGACATAGAAGCATCATGTTGATTATTATTATTACAATAACAAAATTAAACATAGGACTTTTATCCTAGAACTTTCATCATATACTTCTCATGAATAAGTAATAGTTCAATGCACAATCAAAGTATAAAGCAAAAACTCTATTAGAAACCAACAAACTATGTTCACAGTCAACTTTGCAACTACAATTCATCATCTTCTCAGGAAGGGTCACATGTCAGAGCCTTTAGGAAAGTCCACATACTCAACCATCATATAGTCTTCTATGATTGCTAACACTCACCTCGTACCCATGAGCAAAATGAAGGAAATATGCCCTAGAGGCAATAATAAAGTTATTATTTATTTCCTTATATCATGATAAATGTTTATTATTCATGCTATAATTGTATTAACCGGAAACATAATACATGTGCGAATACATAGACAAACAGAGTGTCACTAGTATGCCTCTACTTGACTAGCTCGTTGATCGAAGATGGTTATGTTTCCTAACCATAGACATGAGTTGTCATTTGATTAACGGGATCACATCATTAGGAGAATGATCTGATTGACTTGACCCATTCCGTTAGCTTAGCACTTGATCGTTTAGTTTGTTCCTATTGCTTTCTTCATAACTTATACATGTTCCTATGACTATGAGATTATGCAACTCCCATTTACTGGAGGAACACTTTGTGTGCTACCAAATGTCACAACATAATTGGGTGATTATAAAGGTGCTCTAAAGGTGTCTCCGAAGGTACTTGTTGGGTTGGCGTATTTCGAGATTAGGATTTGTCACTCCGATTGTCGGAGAGGTATCTCTGGGCCCTCTCGGTAATGCACATCACTCAAGCCTTGCAAGAATTGCAACTAATAAGTTAGTTGCGGGATGATGTATTACGGAACGAGTAAAGAGACTTGCTGGTAAAGAGATTGAACTAGGTATTGAGATACCGACGATCGAATCTCGGGCCATACTTTGGTTCGGCGGTATCGTTGGATGAAGCGGCCCATACCGCCGATACTGACACCCGAGAGTAGGAATCCTCCACGCGCACGCCTAGGGGCCGGCCGCACATCCTCCTCTCCCTACTTTATATACGGGGGCAAGGGGGCACCCCATGACACACAAGTTGATCTTCATGATCGTTCCTTAGCCGTGTGCGGTGCCCCCTTCCACCAAATTCCACCTCAGTCATATCGTTGCGGTGCTTAGGTGAAGCCCTGCGTCGGTAGAACATCATCATCGTCATCACGCCGTCGTGCTGACGAAACTCTCCCTCAACACTCGGCTGGATCGGACCTCGAGGGACGTCACCGAGTTGAACATGTGCAGAACTCGGAGGTGCCGTACGTTCGGTACTTGGATCGGTCGGATCGGGAAGACGTACGACTACTTCCTCTATGTTGTGTCAACGCTTCCATTACCGGTCTACGAGGGTACGTAGACAACACTCTCCCCTCTCGTTGCTATGCATCACCATGATCTTGCATGTGCGTAGGAAATTTTTTGAAATTACTACGTTCCCCAACAGTGGCATCCGAGCCAGGTTTTATGCGTTGATGTTATGCACGAGTAGAACACAAGTGAGTTGTGGGCGATATAAGTCATACTGCTTACCAGCATGCCATACTTTGGTTCGGCGGTATTGTTGGATGAAGCGGCCCAGACCGACATTACGCGTACGCTTACGCGAGACTGGTTCTACCGACGTCCTTTGCACACAGGTGGCTGGCGGGTGTCAGTTTCTCCAACTTTAGTTGAACCGAGTGTGGCTACGCCCGGTCCTTGCGAAGGTTAAAACAGCACCAACTTGACAAACTATCGTTGTGGTTTTGATGCGTAGGTAAGAACTATTCTTGCTAAGCCCGTAGCAGCCACGTAAAACTTACAGCAACAAAGTAGAGGACGTCTAACTTGTTTTTGCAGGGCATGTTGTGATGTGATATGGTCAAGACATGATGCTAAATTTTATTATATGAGATGATCATGTTTTGTAACCGAGTTAGTGGCAACTTGCAAGAGCCATATGGTTGTCGCTTTATTGTATGCAATGCAATCGCGCCGTAATGCTTTACTTTATCACTAAGCGGTAGCGATAGTCGTGGAAGCATAAGATTGGCGAGATGACGATGATGCTACGATGGAGATCAAGGTGTCACGCCGGTGACGGTGGTGATCATGACGGTACTTCGGAGATGGAGATCACAAGTACAAGATGATGATGGCCATATCATATCACTTATATTGATTACATGTGATGTTTATCTTTTATGCATCTTATCTTGCTTTGATTGACGGTAGCATTATAAGATGATCTCTCACTAAATTTCAAGATAAAAGTGTTCTCCCTGAGTATGCACCGTTGCCAAAGTTCGTCGTGCCCAGACACCATGTGATGATCGGGTGTGATAAGCTCTACGTCCATCTACAATGGGTGCAAGCCAGTTTTGCACACGCAGAATACTCAAGTTAAACTTGACGAGCCTAGCATATGCAGATATGGCCTCGGAACACTGAGACCGAAAGCTCAAGCATGAATCATATAGTAGATATGATCAACATATTGATGTTCACCATTGAAAGCTACTCCATTTCACGTGATGATCGGTTATGGTTTAGTTGATTTGGATCACGTGATCACTTAGAAGATTAGAGGGATGTCTTTCTAAGTGGGAGTTCTTAAGTAATATGATTAATTGAACTTAAATTTATCATGAACTTAGTACCTGATAGTATCTTGCTTGTCTATGTTTGATTGTAGATAGATGGCCCGTGTTGTTGTTCCGTTGAATTTTAATGTGTTCCTTGAGAAAGCAAAGTTGAAAGATGATGGTAGCAATTACACGGACTGGGTCCGTAACTTGAGGATTATCCTCATTGCTGCATAGAAGAATTACGTCCTGGAAGCACCACTGGGTGCCAGGCCTACTGCTGGAGCAACACCAGATGTTATGAACGTCTGGCAGAGCAAAGCTGATGACTACTCGATAGTTCAGTGTGCCATGTTTTACGGCTTAGAATCGGGACTTCAACGACGTTTTGAATGTCATGGAGCATATGAGATGTTCCAGGAGTTGAAGTTAATATTTCAAGCAAATGCCCGGATTGAGAGATATGAAGTCTCCAATAAGTTCTATAGTTGCAAGATGGAGGAGAATAGTTCTGCCAGTGAACATATACTCAAAATGTCTGGGTATCATAATCACTTGACTCAACTGGGAGTTAATCTTCCTCTTGGTAGTGTCATTGACAGAGTTCTTCAATCACTGCCACCAAGCTACAAGAGCTTCGTGATGAACTATAACATGCAAGGGATGGATAAGACGATTCCTGAGCTCTTCGCAATGCTAAAGGCTGCGGAGGTAGAAATCAAAAAGGAGCATCAAGTGTTGATGGTCAACAAGACCGCCAGTTTCAAGAAAAAGGGCAAAGGGAAGAAGAAGGGGAACTTCAAGAAGAACAGCAAGCAAGTTGCTGCTCAGGAGAAGAAACCCAAATCTGGACCTAAGCCTGAAACTGAGTGCTTCTACTGCAAGCAGACTGGACACTGGAAGCGGAATTGCCCCAAGTATTTGGCAGATAAGAAGGATGGCAAGGTGAACAAAGGTATATGTGATATACATGTTATTGATGTGTACCTTACTAGAGCTCGCAGTAGCACCTGGGTATTTGATACTGGTTCTGTTGCTAATATTTGCAACTCGAAATAGGGACTACGGATTAAGCGAACACTCGCGAAGGACGAGGTGACGATGCGCGTGGGAAATGGTTCCAAAGTCGATGTGATCGCAGTCGGCACGCTACCTCTACATCTACCTTCGGGATTAGTATTAGACCTAAATAATTGTTATTTGGTGCCAACGTTGAGCATGAACATTATATCTGGATCTTGTTTGATGCGAGACGGTTATTCATTTAAATCAGAGAATAATGGTTGTTCTATTTATATGAGTAATATCTTTTATGGTCATGCACCCTTGAAGAGTGGTCTGTTTTTGATGAATCTCGATAGTAGTGATACACATATTCATAATGTTGAAGCCAAAAGATGCAGAGTTCATAATGATAGTGCAACTTATTTGTGGCACTGCCGTTTAGGTCATATCGGTGTAAAGCGCATGAAGAAACTCCATACTGATGGACTTTTGGAATCACTTGATTACGAATCACTTGGTACTTGTGAACCGTGCCTCATGGGCAAGATGACTAAAACGCCGTTCTCCGGTACTATGGAGAGAGCAACAGATTTGTTGGAAATCATACATACAGATGTATGTGGTCTGATGAATGTTGAGGCTCGTGGTGGATATCATTATTTTCTCACTTTCACAGATGATTTAAGCAGATATGGGTATATCTACTTAATGAAGCATAAGTCTGAAACATTTGAAAAGTTCAAAGAATTTCAGAGTGAAGTTGAAAATCATCGTCACAAGAAAATAAAGTTTCTACGATCCGATCGTGGAGGAGAATATTTGAGTTACGAGTTTGGTCTACATTTGAAACAATGCGGAATAGTTTCGCAACTCACGCCACCCGGAACACCACAACGTAATGGTGTGTCCGAACGTCGTAATCGTACTATATTAGATATGGTGCGATCTATGATGTCTCTTACTGATTTACCGCTATCGTTTTGGGGTTATGCTTTAGAGACGGTTGCATTCACGTTAAATAGGGAACCATCGAAATCCGTTGAAACGACGCCTTATGAACTGTGGTTTGGCAAGAAACCAAAGTTGTCGTTTCTAAAAGTTTGGGGATGTGATGCTTATGTGAAAAAGCTTCAACCTGATAAGCTCGAACCCAAATCGGAGAAATGTGTCTTCATAGGATACCCAAAGGAGACTGTTGGGTACACCTTCTATCACAGATCCGAAGGCAAGACATTCGTTGCTAAGAATGGATCCTTTCTAGAGAAGGAGTTTCTCTCGAAAGAAGTGAGTGGGAGGAAAGTAGAACTTGATGAGGTAACTGTACCTGCTCCCTTATTGGAAAGTAGTACATCACAGAAACTGGTTTCTGTGACACCTATACCAATTAGTGAGGAAGCTAATGATAATGATCATGAAACTTCAGATCAAGTTACTACCGAACCTCATAGATCAACCAGAGTAAGATCCGCACCAGAGTGGTACGGTAATCCTGTTCTGGAAGTCATGCTACTAGATCATGATGAACCTACGAACTATGAAGAAGCGATGGTGAGCCCAGATTCCGCAAAATGGCTAGAAGCCATGAAATCTGAGATGGGATCCATGTATGAGAACAAAGTGTGGACTTTGGTTGACTTGCCCGTTGATCGGTAAGCAATTGAGAATAAATGGATCTTCAAGAAGAAGACTGACGCTGACGGTAATGTTACTCTCTGCAAAGCTCGACTTGTTGCGAAAGGTTTTCGACAAGTTCAAGGGATTGACTATGATGAGACCTTCTCACCCATAGCGATGCTTAAGTCTGTCCGAATCATGTTAACAATTGCCGCATTTTATGATTATGAAATTTGGCAGATGGATGTCAAAACTGCATTCCTAAATGGATTTCTGGAAGAAGAGTTGTATATGATGCAACCAGAAGGCTTTGTCGATCCAAAGGGAGCTAACAAAGTGTGCAAGCTCCAGCGATCCATTTAAGGACTGGTGCAAGCCTCTCGAAGTTCGAATAAACGCTTTGATAGTGTGATCAAAGCATTTGGTTTTGTACAGACTTTTGGAGAAGCCTGTATTTACAAGAAAGTGAGTGGGAGCTCTGTAGCATTTCTGATATTATATGTGGATGACATATTACTGATTGGAAATGATATAGAATTTCTAGATAGCATAAAGGGATACTTGAATAAGAGTTTTTCAATGAAAGACCTCGGTGAAGCTGCTTACATATTGGGCATTAAGATCTATAGAGATAGATCAAGACGCTTAATTGGACTTTCACAAAGCACATACCTTGACAAAGTTTTGAAGAAGTTCAAAATGGATCAAGCAAAGAAAGGGTTCTTACCTGTGTTACAAGGTGTGAAGGTGAGTAAGACTCAACGTCCGACCACCGGAGAAGATAGAGAGAAAATGAAAGATGTTCCATATGCTTCAGTCATAGGCTCTATTATGTATGCAATGCTGTGTACCAGACCTGATGTGTGCCTTGCAATAAGTCTAGCAGGGAGGTACCAAAGTAATCCAGGAGTGGATCACTAGACAGCGGTCAAGAACATCCTGAAGTACCTGAAAAGTACTAAGGATATGTTTCTTGTATATGGAGGTGACAAAGAACTCATCGTAAATGGTTACATTGATGCAAGCTTTGACACTGATCCGGACGATTCTAAATTGCAAACCGGATACGTGTTTATACTGAACGGTGGAGCTGTCAGTTGGTGCAGTTCTAAACAAAGCGTCGTGGCGGGATCTACATGTGAAGCGGAGTACATAGCTGCTTCGGAAGCAGCAAGAGTTCATATCCGATCTAGGTGTCATACCTAGTGCATCGGGTCCAATGAAAATCTTTTGTGACAATACTGGTGCAATTGCCTTGGCGAAGGAATCCAGATTTCACAAGAGAACCAAGCACATCAAGAGACACTTCAATTCTATTCGGGATTTAGTCCAAGTGGGAGACATAGAAATTTGCAAGATACATACGGATCTGAATGTTGCAGACCCGCTGACTAAGCCTCTTCCATGAGCAAAACATGATCAGCACCAAGGCTCCATGGGTGTTAGAATCATTACTGTGTAATCTAGATTATTGACTCTAGTGCATGTGGGAGACTGAAGGAAATATGCCCTAGAGGCAATAATAAAGTTATTATTTATTTCCTTATATCAAGATAAATGTTTATTATTCATGCTAGAATTGTATTAACCGGAAACATAATACATGTGTGAATACATAGACAAACAGAGTGGCACTAGTATGCCTCTACTTGACTAGCTCGTTGATCGAAGATGGTTATGTTTCCTAACCATAGACATGAGTTGTCATTTGATTAACAGGATCACATCATTAGGAGAATGATGTGATTGACTTGACCCATTCCGTTAGCTTAGCACTTGATCGTTTAGTTTGTTGCTATTGCTTTCTTCATAACTTATACATGTTCCTATGACTATGAGATTATGCAACTCCCATTTACCGGAGGAACACTTTGTGTGCTACCAAACATCACAACGTAACTGGGTGATTATAAAGGTGCTCTACATGTGTCTCCGAAGGTACTTGTTGGGTTGGCGTATTTCGAGATTAGGATTTGTCACTCCGATTGTCGGAGAGGTATCTTTGGGCCCTCTCGGTAATGCACATCACTCAAGCCTTGCAAGCATTGCAACTAATAAGTTAGTTGCGGGATGATGTATTACGGAACGAGTAAAGAGACTTGCCAGTAATGAGATTGAACTAGGTATTGAGATACCGATGATCCAATCTCGGGCAAGTAACATACTGATGACAAAGGGAACAACGTATGTTGTTATGCGGTCTGACCGATAAAGATCTTCGAAGAATATGTAGGAGCCAATATGAGCATCCAGGTTCCGCTATTGGTTATTGACCGGAGACGTGTCTCGGCTATGTCTACATAGTTCTCGAACCCGTAGGGTCCGCACGCTTAAAGTTCGGTGACGATCGTAATTAGGGTTTTTGTGTTTTGATGTACCAAAGGTTGTTCGGAGTCCCGGATGTGATCACGGACATGACGAGGAGTCTCGAAATGGTCGAGACATAAAGATTGATATATTGGAAGCCTATATTTGGATATCGGAAACATTCCGGGTGAAATTGGGATTTTACCGGAGTACCGGGGGTTACCAGAACCCCCTCCCCCCCCACCGGGGGGGCGGGGGGTTAATGGGCCTACATGGGCCCTAAGGGAGAAGAGGAGAGCCGACCAGGGCAGGCTGCGCGCCCCCTACCCCCCTAGTCCGAATAGGACAAGGAAGGGGGGCGGCGCCCCCCTTTCCTCTTTCCCCCTTCCCCTTTCCTTCTCCAACAAGGCAAGAGGGGGGAGTCCTACTCCCGGTGGGAGTAGGACTCCTCCAGGCGCACCCCTAGGGGTCGGCCGCACCTCCCCCTCTCACTCCTTTATATACGGGGGCAAGGGGGCACCCCATGACACACAAGTTGATCTTCGTGATCGTTCCTTAGCCGTGTGCGGTGCCCCCTTCCACCATATTCCACCTCGGTCATATCGTAGAGGTGCTTAGGCAAAGCCCTGCGTCGGTAGAACATCATCACCGTCATCACGCCGTCGTGCTGACGAAACTCTCCCTCAACACTCGGCTGGATCGGAGCTCGAGGGACGTCACCGAGTTGAACGTGTGCAGAACTCGGAGGTGTCGTACGTTCGGTACTTGGACCGGTCGGATCGGGAATACGTACGACTACTTCCTCTACGTTGTGTCAACGCTTCCGTTGCCGGTCTACGAGGGTACGTAGACAACACTCTCCCCTCTTGTTGCTATGCATCACCATGATCTTGCGTGTGTGTAGGAAAATTTTTGAAATTACTACGTTCCCCAACACAAAACGTTTCAACCGGACACATAGAAAGATAGGGGCTTATGGTTTCGTCTCCCAACATACTCACCTCAAGGGTGATTTCAACAATAATAACTCATGCCACCCATATTCAACTGGACATATGTGCCTAGATCTTTCCTCACCACATGGTGCTTGCCAAAAGAGAAAAATAAAAAGGAATAGAGAGAAAAACTTTGACTCTTTGCATAAAAGTAAAAGATAGGCCCTTCGCAGAGGGAAGCAGAGGTTGTCATGCGCTTATTTGTTTGTATGCTCAATCCCTTAGTGCAAAAGAACGTCACGTTACATTTCCCCTTGTGATAGCGACCTTTATTATGCAGTCTGCCGCATTTATTCTTCACCACCACAAGTTCGTGCAATGCTCAATTTTCGCTTACACTAAGTGATCTCACATTTTTAGAAGCAATTTTTATTGCCTTTTTGCACGGATGACAACTTACTTGAGGGGTCTTGCTCAATCCCTAGGTAGTTATGGTGGACACTTGAAAATAATATTTGGGTTTAAGGGTTTTTGGATGCACAAGTAGTATCTCTACTTAGTGCAGAATTTTTGGCTAGCAAAGATAAGGGGAAAGCACCACATGTTAAAGAATCTATGACAATGTGACTTCTATGTGAATATGAACAAACATAAATCATTAAGTTGTCTTCCTTGTCCAACATCAACAATTTTGGCATATAATATTTTGATGAGGTCTCACAATCACAAAAGATTTCTAGGATAGTATATTTATATGTGAATCTTCTCTTCCCTTATTAATTCTTTCATGAGTTGCATCATTGACTAATGCTATGTTTGTCAATCTCTAATAAATTTTTCTACTTATACTACTCCTTATGTGGTGCCATCACTTACCATAGGATTAGTATATAATCTTTTCTTTATTTATTTCCTTTCTTTTATTTGCAACATGAAAATAAAGAAAGCAAAAAACTCATACTAAACTTTATTATATAACTTGCACGATGATTACAAGGATAGATCACTAAGCAAACTGTCAAAGAAGAAAGGATCGAACTAAACTTTTATTCATCTAAAGCAAAAGGATCGAACTAAAATAAGTAAAAGCAAAAGGATAGTGGGATGATACGATACCGGGGCACCTCCCCCAAGCTTGACGAAAACCAAGGGGAGTGCTCATACCCGATAAGCAATTATCCTTTGGTGGTGAAAAAGATGATGGCGGTGAAGTAGTATTCTCCAATATAACCATGAGTAGATCCTTCAAACCTTGAATCTCCCCAAGGGCTTGATGAATTAATTCACTGTTCTTCTTCACCTCAGCCATTATGTGTTTATTCTCAGGGCTCCACGGTTTAGTTCCTGCACTATTTTCTCTCGGCCGGGATATGTCCCAGTTGGACGGTATGTGCCTACGAGGAGTGTTCTCGAACCCATAATTGTGAATCAGATTATGAAAATTGTTATGATGTAACTTGTGTAAGGCCCTCCTTGGTGGAAGCTCTTCTTGCACTTCCAAACTCGCTTGGTTGTTCAATGATCACATGGCTTCCCCTTCTTCTTCCATAGCGACCTATTCAGCTTCAATCCTCCTTAGATTTTCCTGAACCGACCTTATGTGTCCTTCTCCATTGTTGAAGGGCGAGGAAGACATGACGTTGGTCTAGTTGAATCTGTCAGAAATCAACAAGAAAAGAGAATAGAGGATTTCTCCGTGATACGGTGATCAATAGGTTCGGGAAGTATATATAATTTTTTTATCTTGGAGGACAAGCATAAGGTATAAAACGGAGTACGGAAGGTGTCCCAAGTGGGCACAACCCACCTGGGCGTGCCAGGCTTGCCTGGCGCGCCTTGGTGTCTTCTTCCCACCAGGGGACGCTTCCTGGAAGTTTCTTTATTCCCAAAATTCTAAAATATTCCAAAACTGACAAAAAATATTTTTGCGGATTTTTTAGAGTCCATTTACTTACCGTATCACGTACCTCCTTACTTTCATGATTCTGGAGTGTTCCGGAAGGACTCTTTTATGTGTTCTTTCGGTGTCATAGTCTGGATAATATTACTTTCAATATTAATAGGTGTACCTAATATATAATGCTTTATTCTTTGCCCATTGACAACCTTCGGGTTAGTACCTTCAGAATTATTTATTTTGATAGCTCCGGACCGGTAAACCTCCTCGATGACGTATGGGCCTTCCCATTTTGAGAGGAGTTTTCCTGCAAAGAATCTGAAACCAGAGTTGTACAAAAGAACATATTCTCCGACCTTAAACTCACGCTTTTGAATTCTTTTGGCATGCCATATTTTTACCTTTTCTTTAAATAATTTTGCATTTTCATAAGATAGGGTTCTCCATTCATCTAATGAGCTAATATCAAATAGCCTCTTTTCACCAGCAAGTTTGAAATCATAATTGAGTTCTTTGATTGCCCAATATACTTTATGTTCTAACTCAAGAGGCAAATGACAAGCTTTTGCATAAACTATTTTATAAGGAGACATACCCATAGGATTTTTATAATCTCTTCTATAAGCCCAAAGTGCATCATCTAATTTCTTAGACCAATTCTTCCTAGACCTATTGATAGTCTTTTGCAAAATTAATTTTATTTCTGTATTGCTAAGTTCAACTTGACCACTAGACTGAGGATGATAAGGTGATGCAATTCTATGGTTAACATCATACTTGGCAAGCATTTTACGAAAAGCACCATGAATAAAGTGTGAACCACCATCAGTTATTAAATATCTAGGGACTCCAAACCTTGGGAAAATAACTTCCTTAAGCATTTTAATAGAGGTGTTGTGATCAGCACTACTAGTTGGAATAGCTTCTACCCATTTAGTAACCTAATCAACAGCAACCAAGATATGTGTATACCCATTATAGGAACGAAAAGGTCCCATGTAATCAAATCCCCAAACATCAAATGGTTCAACAGCAAGTGAATAATTCATAGGCATTTCTTGATGCTTACCGATATTACCTATCCTTTAACATTCATCACAAGATAAGACGAACTTACGGGCATACTTGAAGAGAGTAGGCCAATAAAATCCTGATTGCAATACCTTGTGAGCAGTTCTATCTCTAGCATGATGCCCTCCATAAGCCTCAGAGTGACATTTCCGTAGGATTTGTCCCTGTTCATGCTCAGGTACACAACATCTAATAATACCATCTACTCCTTCTTTATAAAGATGTGGGTCATCCCAAAAGTAATGTCTTAAATCATAGAAGATTTTTTTCTTTTGTTGGTTTATAAAGCTAGGTGGTAAATATTTAGCAACAATGTAATTAGCATAATCAGCATACCAAGGAGTACCTAGAGAAACATTTATTATAGCTAACTTCTCATTAGGAAAACTATCATCAATAGGTAGTGGGTCATCAAGCACATTTTCGAGCCTAGACAAATTATCAGCAACTGGGTTCTCAGCTCCTTTTCTATCAATGATATGTAAATCAAATTCTTGTTACAAGACAACCCATCGAGTAAGTCTAGGTTTAGCATATTTCTTTTCCATAAGATATTTAATAGCAGCATGGTCTGTGTGAACAGTTATTTTTGGATCAACAATATAAAGTCTAAATTTATCACAAGCAAACACTACTGCTAGGAATTCCTTTTCAGTAGTAGCATAATTTCTTTGAGCACTGTCTAGATTTTTACTAGCATAATGAATGGCATTAAGTTTCTTATCAACTCTTTGTCCTAGAACAACACCAACAGCATAATCACTAGCATCACAAATAATTTCAAAAGGCAAGTTCCAATCAGGTGGTTGAACAATAGGTGCAGAAATTAAAGCTTTATTAAGTGTTTCAAAGGCTTCTAAACAATCATCATCAAAAACAAAAGGAATATCCTTCTGCAAGAGATTAGTAAGAGGCCTAGAAATTTTCAAAAAGTCTTTGATAAATCTCCTATAGGAATTAGCATGGCCTAAGAAACTACCAATACCTTTTATATCTTTAGGACATGGCATTTTCTCAATTGCATCAACCTTAGCTTGATCCACTTCAATACCTCTTTCAGAAATTTTTTGACCCAAGACAGTGCCTTCATTAACCATAAAGTGGCACTTCTACCAATTCAAGACAAGACTTGTTTGTTCGCATCTCTGCAAAACTCGATGAAGATTGCTTAAACAATCATCAAAAGATTTCCCAAAAACAAAAAAGTCATCCATGAAAACCTCACCAATCTTTTCACAAAAGTCAGAGAATATAGCATGCATACATGTTTGAAAGGTAGCAGGTGCATTACATAAACCAAAAGGCACACGTCTATAAGCATAGGTTCCAAAGGGACAAGTAAATGTGGTCTTTTCTTGATCAGATTGAGAAACAAGTATTTGTGAAAAGCCAGAATATCCGTCAAGGAAGCAATAGTATGTGTGCTTAGATAATCTTTCAAACATTTGATCAATAAAAGGCAAGGGGTAATGATCCTTTCTAGTTGCTTTGTTTAATTTTCTAAAACCAATTACCATTCTATACCATGTGACAATTCTTTGTGGAATAAGTTCATTCTTATCATTAGGAACAACAATTATACCTCCTTTCTTAGGAACACAATGAACATGACTTACTCATCTACTATCAGCTATGGGATAGATTATACCTGCTTCCAGAAGTTTTAATATTTCCGTTCTTACCACTTCTTTCATCTTCGGATTTAACCGATGTTGGTGATCAACAACGGGT
This sequence comes from Triticum aestivum, assembly GCF_018294505.1. Lineage (NCBI taxonomy): Eukaryota > Viridiplantae > Streptophyta > Magnoliopsida > Poales > Poaceae > Triticum > Triticum aestivum. The sequence continues at coordinate 105,816,477 of NC_057809.1, forward strand.
TTAGCATCAGGTTCCATCTTAATTTTGTGCTGACATAGAGTGGGACTAATGCCATTTAAATCATCCAGAGTATATCCAATAGCCGCTCGGTGCTTCCTTAGAACTTTCAATAATCTTTCTTCTTGATGTTCTGAAAGGTTAGCACCACTGTTTCAAATAGCCCTCTATAGCTCCGCTATAGCACCCTATAGCGTTTACAAAAGGTCTTGCGCTAAGAGACTTTGGTCCAAACAAATGAACAAACATTTTAAATAGCGCGCTATAGCTTCGCTATAGCACGCTATAGCATTTGAAAGAGGTCCGACGCTAAGATGCTTAGCGCGCTATTTAAAACTTTGGTTAGCACTAATAATAATAGGATATATCTTCTTTTCATCAAGATAAGCATATTTCAAAGTGTCTGGCAATGTTTTAATTCAAACATAGGATCACCTTTAGGAGGAGGAGGACCTCCTAGAGTTTCAATAGGCAAATTGTGTTTCAGCAGAGGACGTTGTTCAAAGAAAATTTTATCTATTTCATTTCTTTCATGCATATGAAAATCATTTTCATGGTCTAGAAAATATTGTTCTAAAGGATTAGTAGGTGGTACAGCAATAGAAGCAAGACCAATTAATTCATCCTTACTAGGCTATTATTTTTCATGAAGATTTCTACTAAACTTGGAAAAAATTAAACTCATGAGACTCATCACCAAAGCTAACACCAACAGTTTGTTTCTTATGGTCTATCTTAGCATTAACTGTATTCAAGAAAGGTCTACCAAAGATAATGGGACAAAAGTCATCTTGTGGGGAACCAAGAACAAGAAAATCAGTAGGGTATTTTATTTTCCCACACAAGACTTCAACATCTCTAACAATCCCAAATGGTGATATGGTGTCTCTATTAGCAAGTTTAATAGTAACATCTATTTCTTCTAACTCTGCAGGTGCTATGTCTTACATAATTTCTTGATATAAGGTGTAAGGAATAGCACTCACACTAGCACCCATGTCACATAAACCATGATAACAGTGATATCCTATTTTAACTGAGATGACAGGCATGCCAACAACGGGTCTATGGTTATCTTCCTTATCAGGTTTTGCAATTCTAGCAGCTTCTTCACGGAAGTAAATAACATGCCCATCCATATCTTCTTCCAAGAGATCTTTAATCATAGCAATACTAAGTTCAACTTTAATCTGTTCATCAGGTTTAGGTGTTCTAATGTAGCTTTTGTTAACCACAGTTGAGACTTTAGCATGTTCCTTTATCCTAACAGGGAAAGGTGGTTTCTCAATATAAGTAGAAGGAACAACTGGATCAACATTATAAAGTATAGTTTCTTCTTTAACTGGTACTGGTTCTTTAATTTCTTCTTTAATAGGTGGGTGATATTTAAACCACTTCTCCTTAGGGAGTTCAACATGAGTAGCAAATGATTCACAAAAGGAGGCTACTATCTCAGAGTCAAGTCCATATTTAGTGCTAAACTTTTGAAAAGCATTGGTAACCATAAAAGATTTAACACAATCATACTCAAGTTTAATCCCTGACTCTTTACCTTTGTCAAGTTCCCAATCTTTAGAGTTGCGTTTAATTCTTTCCAAAATATCCCACCGGAATTCAATAGTCTTCTTCATAAAGGAACCAGCTGAAGAAGTACCAAGCATGGTTTGATCATTACGAGAAAGCCGAGCATAAAAGTTCTGGATAATAATTTCTCTTGAGAGCTCATGATTGGGGCATGAATATAACATTAACTTAAGCCTCCCCCAAGCTAGAGCGATACTTTCTCCTTCATGAGGCCAAAAATTATATATATATAATTCCGATCACGATGAACTAGATGCATAGCATAATTTTTTTGGTGGAACTCCAATTTCAAACGATTCCAATTCCATGATCCAATATCATCGCATAGCCTATACCATGTCAATGATTTTCCCTTCAAAGATAAAGGGGAAACCTTTCATAACTTTATCTCCGGGTAAACCTGGAAGCTTAAACAATCGACAAATTAGTTCCACATATATCAAGTGCATATCAGGATGTTCAGTTCCATCTCCTACATAAGGATTGGCTAGCAGGTGTTCTATCATACCTGAAGGAATTTCATATTCAATATTTTCAGTAGGTGAAGTAGGTTGAGGGGTAGCTAATTGTGGTTCCAGACGAGGTGAAGATACCCCGAACAAACCCCTCAAAGGATTGTTTTCCATAGTGACAAGTGACAACAAATTTCAGCACACTATATAAATGTTTCCTTACCAAATTCCACTTACCAGAGGCGCTTCACTCCACGGCAACGGTGCTAGAAAATAGCCTTGATGACCCACAAGTATAGGGGGTCAATTGTAGCTCTTTTCAATAAGTAAGAGTTTCGAACCCAACAAGGAGCGGAAGGAAATGACTAGTTTCCAGTAAGGTGATGTCTGCAAGTGCTGAAATTGTAAGTAGCAGGGTAGTTTGATAACAAGATAATTTGTAACGAGCAAGTAACGACAATAGTAACAAAAGTGCAGCAAGGTAGCCCAATCCTTTTGAGGCAAAGGACAGGCCAAAATGGTCTCTTATAATAATCAAAGCGTTCTTAAGGGTACACGGGAATTTCATCTAGTCACTATCATCATGTTGGTTTGATTCGTGTTCGCTACTTTGATAATTTGATATGTAGGTGGACCGGTGCTTAGGTAATGTTCTTAATTGAACAAACCTACTACTTATGATTAACCCTCCCGCAAGCATCTGCAACTAACAGAAAAGTATTAAGAATAAATCCTAACCATAGCATTAAACTTTGGGATCCAATCGGTACCTTATGGAATAGCGCATAAACTGGGGTTTAAGCTTCTGTCACTCTCGCAACCCATCATCTAATTGATAATCCACAATGCATTCCCTTAGGCCCAAATATGGTGAAGTGTCATGTAGTCGACGTTCACATGACACCACTAAGGGAATCACAACATACATACTATCAAAATATCGAACACATATCAAATTCACATGATTACTTGCAACTTGATTTCTCCCCTAACCTCAAGAACAAAGGTAACTACTCACAAATGATAAACATGCTCATGATCAAAGGGGTATTAAATAGCATATTGGATCTAAACATATAATCTTCCACCAAATAAACCATATAGTAATCAACTAGAAGATGTAATCAACACTACTAGTCACCCACAAGTACCAATCTATAGTTCCGGTAACAAGATTGAACACAAGAGATGAACTAGGGTTTGAGAGGAGATGGTGTTGTTGAAGATGTTGATGGAGATTTCCCACCCCAATATGTGAGAGTTGTTGGTGATGATGATGACGATGATTTCCCCCTCCGGGAGGGAAGTTCCCCCGGCTGAATCGCTCCACCGGAGGGCAAAAGTGTTCCTGCCCAAGTTCCACCTCGAGGCGGCAGTGCTTCGTCTCGAAAGTCCTCCCCTTATTTTTTTCTAGGTCAAAATGACTTATATACCAAAGATGGGCACCGGAGGTGGGCCGAGGAGGCCACAACCCCCTAGGGCACGCTAGGGGGGCCTGGTGCGCCCAGGTGGGTTGTGCCCACCTGGTGCCCCTCTCTGGTAGTTATTTGCTCCAATAATTCTTATACATTCCATAAAAAAATCCCCGTGAAGTTTCAGCTTAGTTGTGCAGAATAGGTAGCTTGACGTAGCTTTTCCAGGTTCAGATTTCCAGCTACTGGAATTCTCCCCTTTGGTGTGTAACTTGCATATTATGAGAGAAAAGGCATTAGAATTACTCCAAAAAGCATTATTATGGATAAAAACATTAGAAATAACAGTAAGAAAACACGATGTAAAATGGACGTATCGCCTTGCAATAAAATATTTTCACGGGTGAGATATTTATTTTGCACACGAACCGTTTCGATGATCTGAAAGGCTTCGATCTCGGTGGGGTGAGATGATCATAGTAAGGTTTAAGGATATCTTCTTATTCTTCCTCGGTAGGCCATGCCTGGTCAACCACCGGCGCTTGATCTCCGGTAGCCTCCTTGCTCTTGTCCCCTTTTGCGGCTTCTACGGGCTCTTCTCCCTTCAGCTCGATCTTCATCAACCAAGCATCCTCTTCCACATTGTTGGAGGAAGAAGATGACATGATGCCTAGCTCAACAGATCTGACCGAGCAAGAAAAGAAAATAGAAGATTTCTCCATGATACGGTGGTAAATAGGTACGGGGGGATATATAAAGATTTTTTTTATCTTGGGAAACAAGCAAACGGAAGAAAATCAAAGTCCGGAAGGTACCTGAGGTGGGCACAACCCACCTGAGGGCGCCTAGCAATCCAGGCGCACCCTGGTGTCTTGTGCCCACCAAGGGTGCCTTCCTGGTTGTTTCTTATTTTCCTAAATTTTCTTATATTCCAAAATGGACAGAAAATACTTTTGCAGATTTTTCGGAGTCCGTTTACTTACCGTAACACGTACCTCCTCTTTTTCATGATTCTGGAGTGTTCTGGAAGATTTCTTTTATGTGTTCTTCCGGTGTCATAGTTTGGATACTATTGCTTTCAACATTAATGGGTGTACCTGAGATATGGTGTTTTATTTGTTGCCCATTAACAACCTTCGGGTTAGTACCTTCGTCATTATTTATTTTGATAGCTCCAGATCAATAAACCTCCTCGATAACATAGGGTCCTTCACATTTGGTGAGGAGTTTTCCTGCAAAGAATCTGAAACAAGAGTTGTACAAAAGAACAAATTCTCCAACCTTGAACTCGGGCTTTTGGATTCTTTTATCATGCCATCTTTTAACTTTTTCTTTAAATAACTTGGCATTTTCATAAGCTTGGGTTCTCCATTCATTTAATGAGCTAATATCAAATAGCCTCTTCTCACCAGCAAGTTTGAAATCATAGTTGAGCTCTTTAATTGCGCAATAAGCTTTATGTTCTAACTCAAGAGGAAAATAACAAGCTTTTCCATAAACCATTTTATAAGGAGACATACCCATAGGATTTTTATATGTTGTTCTATAAGCCCAAAGTGCATCATCTAATTTATTAGAGCAATTCTTCTAGGACCTATTAATAGTATTTTGTAAAATTAGTTTTATTTCTCTATTGCTAAGTTCAACTTGACCACCAGACTGAGGATGATAGGGTGATGCAATTATATGGTTAACATCATACTTCTAAAGCATTTTACGGAAAACACCATGAATAAAGTGTGAACCACCATCAGTCATTAAATATCTAGGGACTCCAAACCTTGGGAAAATAACTTCCTTAAGCATTTTAATAGAGGTGTAGTGATCAGCACTACTAGTTGGAATAGCTTCTACCCACTTAGTAACATAATCAACAGCAACCAAAATATGAGTATACCCATTAGAGCAAGGAAAAGGTCCCATGTAATCAAATCTCCAAACATCAAATGGTTCAACGGCAAGTGGATAATTCATAGGAATTTCTTGACGCTTACCGATATTTCCTATTCTTTGACATTCATTACAAGATAAGACAAACTTACGAGCATCCTTGAAGAGAGTAGGCCAATGATGACCCACAAGTATAGGGGATCAATTGTAGCTCTTTTCGATAAGTAATAGTGTCGAACCCAACGAGGAGCAGAAGGAAATGACAAGTAGTTTTCAGTAAGGTAGTGTCTGCAAGTGCTGAAATTGTAAGTAGCGAGTAGTTTGATGGCAAGCTAATTTGTAACGAGAAAGTAACGATAATTGTAACAAGTGTGCATAAAGGTAGCCCAATCCTTTTGAGGCAAAGGATAGGCCAAAATGGTTTCTTATAATGAGCAAAGCATTCTTGAGGGTACACGAGAATTTCATCTAGTCACTTTTATAGTGTTGGTTTGATTTGTGTTCGCTACTTTGATAATTTGATATGTGGGTGGACCGGTGCTTAGGTGTTGTTCTTACTTGAAAAAACCTCCTACTTATGATTAACCCTCCCGCAAGCATCTGCAACTATGAGAAAAGTATTAAGAATAATTTCTAACCATAGCATTAAACTCTAGAATCCAATCGGTCCCTTACGGAATAGTGCATAAACTGGGGTTTAAGTTTCGATCACTCTCGCAACCCACCATCTATTTACTATTCCACAATGCATTCCCTTAGGCCCAAATATGGTGAAGTGTCATATAGTTGACGTTCACATGACACCACTAAGGGAATCACAACATACATACTATCAAAATATCGAACACATATCAAATTCACATGATTACTTGCAACATGATTTCTCCCGTGACCTCAAGAACAAAAGTAACTACTCACAAATAATAATCATGCTCAAGATCAGAGGGGTATTAAATAGCATATTGGATCTAAACATATAATCTTCCACCAAATAAACCATATACTAATCAATGACAAGATGTAATCAACACTACTAGTCACCCCCTAGCAACAATCTATAGTTCCGGTAACAAGATTGAATACAAGAGATGAACTAGGGTTTCAGATGAGATGGTGCTGGTAAAGATGTTGATGGAGATTGCCGTCCCCAAGATGGGAGGGTTGTTGGTGATGATGATGATGTTTATTTCCCCCTCCGGGAGGGAAGTTCCCCCGGCAGAATCGCTCCGCCGGAGGGCAAAAGTGCTCCTGCCCAAGTTCCGCCTCGAGTTGGCGGCGCTTCATCCCGAAAGTTCTCCTCTTATTTTTTCTAGGTCAAAACCACTTATATGCCAGAAGATGGGCACCATAGGTGGGCCGAGGAGGCCACAACCCACCAGGGCGCGCCAGGGGGCCTGGCGCGCCCAGGTGGGTTGTGCCCACCTGGTGGCCCCCCTCTAGTGTTTATTGACTCCAATATTTCTTAAATAATCCATAAAAAATCTTCGTAAAGTTTCAGCCCATTTGGAGTTGTGAAGAATAGGTGGCCTGACGTAGCTTTTCCAGGTCCAGATTTCCAGCTGCCGGAATTCTCCCTCTTGGTGTGTTCCTTGCAAATTATGAGAGAAAAGGCATTATAATTACTCCAAAAAGTATTATTATGGATAAAAACATTATAAATAACAGTAAGAAAACATGATGCAAAATGGACGTATCAACTTCCCCAAGCTTAGACCCCGCTTGTCCTCAAGCGAAAACCGAAATCGAAAAACATGCCCACATGCTTTGAGAGAGAGGTGTCGATAAAAGCAAAATACGAACATAGAAGCATCATGTTGATTATTATAATAGCAACGACATTAAGCATAGGACTTTTATCATAGAACTTTTATCATATACTTCTTATGAATAAGTAATAGTTCATCACACAATCAAAGTATAATGCAGAAACTCTATTAGAAACCAACAAAGTATATTCTCAGTCATTTTTTGTCAGGGGAAACGATACCTATGGGATCCCGGGGAATCCCTTTCTACGGTTGGCGGGGAATGGGGCTGCGCAAAGAGCAGGTCTAAAAGATCAGCGCGAGGGGATTTTTACCCAGGTTCGGGCCGCAAACGATGCGTAAAACCCTAGTCCTGCTTGTCTGTGTATATTTGGTGTTCTTGAGCTCTTGAACTAGCTGCGGTGCATGCCCAGTCCAAAAAGTCCCAATCCTTCCACAGTACGCCTCGGGCCTCCTTTTATATGTTAAAGGGGTCGCCACAGTGGCACACAGGAGGTGGAAAGTATCTACAGTGTACAAGTTTATCACCTGGCACCGTAGGACAAACGCATTTAATGCACTGCCGACATGCCCTCTTGCTTTATCGGGGACGGCAACGAAGCTCGTCCCGTCCATCGTTGCCTCGCCTTGCTTCGACGCGCGTCCAAGCTAACGAGGCATGCAGCACCATGATGGCTAGCTGGTTGCTGAGCTGGTGCGGTGACAGGGTCTTCATGAAGATCTGCATGCCACCATGCAGGTGCTTGACTAGTTGGCCTAGAAGCTGCATGCTGCCACGCAGGCGCTTGCCTAGTTGACGGGTTGGTTGCCGCATCAGAATGGCCGTGGGGTAGCGAGACATTGGTGGGTGCAGGCCTAGCCGTGGCCCCGCAGATGCCCCCGGCAAGGGTCTTGCCGGGGCCTCGTGGCCGTCCCTGGCAAGGATCTTGTCGGGGGTCTTCGTCTTCTGGTTCTTATCTAGGCTCGCAGGCCCTTGGTCTTCACAAAGACTGCATGCCACCACGCGGGCGCCCTCGAGTCTTGGTCTTGACATTATCGATGGTGCCAGAGCTCTTAGGCTCAAGGGTGGCGGCCTCGCTGGTGTGGGGCGAATTGCCCCGTCAAGGCTCTTGTCGGGGCTATGTAGGCCGCCCCGGCAAGGGTGTTTCCGGGGGAGATCCATCTTGCCCCTTTGCTCTTCATGCCTCTGATTTGAGTGCTGCCTCGGTAGCCTTGTATCTTTCCTTCCTGTGCCGCGCCAAGCAAGGCCGTAGGTGTGGCTACGACTGCCCATGCACAAGTAAAGGGGTATAGAAAGGCCCCTACTTTTGTACACCGGCAGGAGCCCCCGGGCCAGGGCCACACATAAGCACGAAGCGTTGTTGGGCCAGGCCCAGAACGGTGCGCGGGCACGCGTGGCAGATTTTTAACCGTGGTATTTTTGCCAGTTGCGTTTCCGCACGACCCGCATTGAGTGCGTGACGTGGGGGTCGTGCATGGAACGGTCGCAGCACACTTGCCTCACCCTGCGGTGAATAGTAAAGAGGCGGCCCGCGTCTTCCCCATAAAAAATAGGAAACTGCAGGGGCGCTGCTCATTTACCCTCCATGCCTTTTCCAATCTTGGAACCAACATCCCCCTCTTCTTCTCCAAGCGCAAATCGAAGCGTTCGCCGCCGCGCCCCTATTTCCCTTGATCCCTCACCCTCTCTCAGCCACCATGGTGCCCAAGTCAGGCAAGGGCAACGGAGCAGCCAAGGATGCCGGAGGGAAGAAGGCGCCGGAGAGCGAATTGGTGGAGCTGCGGACGTAGTACGCCCTCTTCACCTCGACGGTCGACGCACTCACCCTCAAGGAGAAGTTTATGCCCCTGTGGGGAAGGGAGACGCCAGGGCATCCCGCCACGCACATCATCCCGGCCTCCTTCGCCAAGGCCGGTCCAAACCGGTATCCTTTCTTTGTCAACTATTTCTCCTGCAGGCTCTGCCCCCCTTTCTCGGATTTCTTCAACGACATCATGCACACCTACGGCTTCCACCTTCTGGACTTCAATCCGAACGCTGTGGAGTGCATGGCCTTCGTTTCCCACCTTTGTGAGGGCTTCACCGGAGTGCACCCCAGCACGACGCTCTTCCGCCATTACTTCACTCCTCGCATCCAGCCAGGGGGTGCCATCTCTGGTTGCATCACCTGGATCCCGAGGACCCAGAGTAGGGGCACGTACCTGGAGGGTGCCCAGAAGGAGAGGTGGGACGAGTGGCGGTGCCGGTGGTGCTGGATCGAGGAGATAGATCCGCAGGCGTTCTGTCGGGTCCGTCGGAGGCCGCCGGTCCACAGCAACGACTGGGGCGAGCTCGACGCCGATGACGAGAAGATCACGGTTGCCATCACCAGGATCCATCGCCTCGCCTCAGCCGGGCTCACTCTCGAGATGATCGGGGCTAACTTCATCCGCCGCCGGATTGCTCCACTACATAATAAGGGGAGACCGGCCTGGGATTTCAGGAACACGGCTGATATCATGAGGCTCCGCCCCGGCCTGAACCACAACTTCACGGTGCTGCGGCATGCTCATCTTTGCCAGAGGATTTTTCAGCTCAAGGTTGATGAGGTCAGCAGGGTCGAGAGGACCGGCAAGGCTGCCAAGGCCGGGAAGTCTCTGTTCGGGTTGTCAGCGGGGGTGGTCCCGTTGAACAACAACTCTTGCCAGACTGCCATCATTGCCATGATGCCGGTTTTCAACGCGCACGGCCTCGATCCGACTTGGGTTGAGCCAACGGCGGAGCTGGTGCAGGCATTCTTCGACAACTTGTCAGAGAGGTCTGTTCACGACGAGCCATGGCTCATTCGCGACACCACCGAGGAAGAGCTGGCGTACATTGCCGCCAGGGCGGAGGAGGCAGCACTTGCCGAGGAGGCCGGCAGCCTCAGCACCATGGAGGACGAGGCCCACGTGGATGAAGAAGAGAAAGAGTTCGCCAAGTGGACAAGGTCTGCCAAGGAACCCAGCGGCGCCGGCGTTGGGGTTCCCCTCATGGAAGAAGCAGTCGAGGAGTCGGACGAAGAGGAGACCGAGGCGGATGACTCCTCAGCCACGGGGAGGAAACGCATCCTGTGGCGGGCTAGCTCCGGCGAGTCGGTCCGGCCCGGCAGGGCCGCGCAGGGCAACAGGCCCAGGCGTAGCCCACGGGACAGACGAGGGTTGTGGCAGCAAAGAAAGCCGCGGCCGCCGCCTCTTCCTCATATAAGTGGCGTAGGACCCCATCCCCTTCTCCCCCTCTTGCGGACGCCGCCCCGGAGGCCGACTTTGACCTTGGGTCCTTCAGCCCTAAGAGGAAGAGGAGGCCAACGGAGGAGGATGAGTAAACATCTTGCCCCTCATCATTTCCTGACCCTCTGCCCGTGCCATCTTTCCCTGATTTGATCTTATCTTTGCAGCGACACGGAGATGCTAGCCCAGAGGGCGGCGAAGAGGGCCAAGGCTTCGATGGGTGTCCAGCCCCCGGCAAGCACCCCGCGCACGCCGGCATTGGTGGTGATCAGCCCGGACAACAGCCCTCGGTGCAGCCCTCGCTTCAGCCCCCAGCATGAGTTCATTATTCACTCCCTGTCGACGGGTGTTGGGGGTGCCTCCTTGCTGCTGACCTTGCCGGGGTCGCAAGAGGAGAGCGGCCACACGAGGTGCCGCTGAGAGTCACCCTCGACACGCCGCCCCCGTCGACCACGCCACCTAGAGGAGCGTCACCGGCTAGGGCACCTTCCACCGAGCCCACGCGCATGGAGAAGGAGGCAAGCATGGGTACTGGCGGCTCCACCCCGGCAACGAACGTTGGCGGGGAGGGAACCACTTCTCCTCAACTCGGCACGGGTAAGCTGCCTGCCTCCCGTCCCCTACCATCTTTGCTACGTTGTGTTCTCTTGTTTCATTGTTCTGAACTATGATTTTGGCCCCGCTTTATTCTCCTTTTTGGTTTCCAGACCCTCCTTCGACGGACTAGGTGGACGTCGACGCTGTCATCGAGGAGGTCGCCAAGGATGTCGAAGCTGAGGCCACCAGGATCGCGGCTGAGGAAGCCGCCAAGGCTGCTTCCGAGGAGGCCGGCAAGGGGCTGTTGGAAATATGCCCTAGAGGCAATAATAAAAGTATTATTATATTTCAATGTTCATGATAAATGTCTTTTATTCATGCTATAACTGTATTATCCGGAAATCGTAATACACGTGTGAATACTTAGACCACAATATATCCCTGGTGAGCCTCTAGTTGACCAGCTCGTTGTGATCAACAGATAGTCATGGTTTCCTGACTATGGACATTGGATGTCGTTGATAACGGGATCACATCATTAGGAGAATGATGTGATGGACAAGACCCAATCCTAAGCATAGCATAAAAGATCGTGTAGTTCGTTTTGCTAGAGCTTTGCCAATGTCAAGTATCTCTTCCTTCGACCATGAGATCGTGTAACTCCCGGATATCGTAAGAGTGCCTTGGGTGTATCAAACGTCACAACGTAACTGGGTGACTATAAAGGTGCATTACAGGTATCTCCGAAAGTATCTGTTGGGTTGAGACGGATCGAGATTGGGATTTGTCACTCCGTATGACGGAGAGGTATCTCTGGGCCCACTCGGTAATGCATCATCATAATGAGCTCAATGTGACCAAGGTGTTGGACACGGAATCATGCATTACGGTACGAGTAAAGTGACTTGCCGGTAACAAGACTGAACAAGGTATTGGGATACCGACGATCGAGTCTCGGGCAAGTAACATACCGATTGACAAAGGGAATTGCATACAGGGTTTGATCGAATCCTCGACATAGTGGTTCATCCGATGACAACATCGAGGAGCATGTGGGAGCCATCATGGGTATCCAGATCCCGCTGTTGGTTATTGACTGAGAGCGTCTCGGTCATGTCTGCATGTCTCCCGAACCCGTAGGGTCTACACACTTAAGGTTCGGTGACGCTAGGGTTATTAGGAAGACTAGTATGTGACTACCGAATGTTGTTCGGAGTCCCGGATGGGATCCTGGACGTCACGAGGAGATCCGGAAGGGTTCGGAGGTAAAGATTTATATATGGGAAGTTGTCAAACGGACACCGGGAAGTTTCGGGGTCATACCGGTATTGTACCGGGGCCACCGGAAGGGTTCCGGGGGTCCACCGGGAGGGGCCACCCCTCCCGGGGGGCCACATGGGCTGCATGGGGCAGGGAGCCAGCCCCTGGTGGGCTGGCCGCACCCCCCTCCCTTGGGCCCATGCGCCTAGGGTTGAGGGGGAACCCTAGAGGGGGCGCCCCCCTTGGCTTGGGGGGCAAGCCACCCTCTCCCCTCTCCCCTAGGCCGCCGCACCCCCCCTAGATGGGTTCTAGGGGGCCGGCCCCCTTCTCCCTTCCCCCTATAAATAGAGGGGTGAGGGGAGGGCAGCCGTACCACCCTCCAAGGCGCAGCCCTCCCCTCCCCAACACCTCTCCTCCTCCGTTGTGTGCTTGGCGAAGCCCTGTCGGAGTACTGCCTCTCCACCATCACCACGCCGTCGTGCTGCCGGTGGAGCTGTCTTCCTCAACCTCTCCTTTCCCCTTGCTGGATCAAGAAGGAGGAGACGTCTCCCGTCCCGTACGTGTGTTGAACGCGGAGGTGCTGTCCGTTCAGCACTTGGTCATCGGTGATTCGAATCACGTCGAGTACGACTACATCATCACCTTGCAAGCTTCCGCACGCGATCTACAAGTGGTATGTAGATGCAAACTCTCTCCCTTGACTCGTTGCTTAGATGAACTCATAGATGGATCTTGGTGAAACCGTAGGAAAAATTTTAATTTTCTGCAATGTTCCCCAACAGTGGCATCATGAGCTAGGTCTATGCGTAGTTCTCTTTGCACGAGTAGAACACAATTTTGTTGTGGGCGTGGATTTTGTCATCTTACTTGCCTCTACTAGTCTTTTCTTGCTCAAACGGTATTGTGGGATGAAGCGGCCTGGACCAACCTTACACGTACGCTTACGTGAGACCGGTTCCACCGACTGACATGCACTAGTTGCATAAGGTGGCTGGCGGGTGTCTGTCTCTCCCACTTTAGTTGGAGCGGAATCGATGAACAGGGCCCTTATGAAGGGTAAATAGAAGTTGACAAAATCACGTTGTGGTGATTCGTAGGTAAGAAAACGTTCTTGCTAGAACCCAATTGCAGCCACGTAAAAGATGCAACAACAATTAGAGGACGTCTAACTTGTTTTTGCAGCGATTGATCATGTGATGTGATATGGCCAGAAGTTGTGATGAATGATGAATTGTGATGTATGAGATCATGTTCTTTGTAATAGGATTCACGACTTGCATGTCGATGAGTATGACAACCGGCAGGAGCCATAGGAGTTGTCTTTATTTTTTGTATGACCTGCGTGTCATTGAATAACGCCATGTAAACTACTTTACTTTATTGCTAAACGTTAGTCATAGAAGTAGAAGTAGTCGTTGGCGTGACAACTTCATGAAGACACGATGATGGAGATCATGATGATGGAGATCATGGTGTCAAGCCGGTGACAAGATGATCATGGAGCCCCGAAGATGAAGATCAATGGAGCTATATGATATTGGCCATATCATGTCACAACTATAATTGCATGTGATGTTTATTATGTTTATGCATCTTGTTTACTTAGGACGACGGTAGTAAATAAGATGATCCCTTACAAAAATTTCAAGAAGTGTTCTCCCCTAACTGTGCACCGTTGCTACAGTTCGTCGCTTCTAAGCATCACGTGATGATCGGGTGTGATGGATTCTTACGTTCACATACAATGGGTGTAAGACAGTTTTACACAGCGAAAACACTTAGGGTTAACTTGACGAGCCTAGCATGTGCAGACATGGCCTCGGAACACGGAGACCGAAAGGTCGAACACGAGTCGTATGGAAGATACGATCAACATGAGAATGTTCACCGACGATGACTAGTCCGTCTCACGTGATGATCGGACACGGGCTAGTCGACTCGGATCGTGTAACACTTAGATGACTAGAGGGATGTCTAATCTAAGTGGGAGTTCATAATTTGATTAGAACTTTATTATCATGAACTTAGTCTAAAACCTTTGCAAATATGTCTTGTAGATCAATGGACAACGCTAATGTCAACATGAACTTCAACGCGTTCCTAGAGAAAACCAAGCTGAAAGATGATGGCAGCAACTATACGGACTGGGTCCGGAACCTGAGGATCATCCTCATAGCTGCCAGGAAACAATACGTCCTAGAAGGACCGCTAGGTGACGCTCCCGTCCCAGAGAACCAAGACATTATGAATGCTTGGCAGTCTCGTGCTGATGATTACTCCCTCGTTCAGTGCGGCATGCTTTACAGCTTAGAACCGGGGATCCAAAAGCGTTTTGAGCACCACGGAGCATATGAGATGTTCGAAGAGATGAAACTAGTTTTTCAAGCTCATGCCCGGGTCGAGAGATATGATGTCTCCGACAAGTTCTACAGTTGTAAGATGGAGGAAAACAGTTCTGTCAGTGAGCACATCCTGAAGATGTCTGGGTTGCACAACCGTATGACCCAGCTGAACATTAACCTCCCAGATGAGGCGGTCATTGACAGAATCCTCCAGTCGCTCCCACCAAGCTACAAGAGCTTTGTGATGAACTACAACATGCAGGGGATGGAAAAGACCATTCCTGAAGTGTTCTCGATGCTGAAGTCAGCAGAGGCTGAAATCAAGAAAGAACATCAAGTGTTGATGGTCAATAAGACCACTAAGTTCAAGAAGGGCAAGGGTAAGAAGAACTTCAAGAAGGACGGCAAAGATGTTGTCGCGCCTGGTAAGCCAGTTACCGGGAAGAAGTCAAAGAATGGACCCAAGCCTGAGACTGAGTGCTTTTATTGCAAGGGGAAGGGTCACTGGAAGCGGAACTGCCCCAAATACTTAGCGGATAAGAAGGCCGGCAAAACCAAAGGTATATTTGATATACATGTGATTGATGTGTACCTTACCAGTACTCGTAGTAACTCCTGGGTATTTGATACCGGTGCCGTTGCTCATATTTGTAACTCACAGCAGGAGCTGCGGAATAAACGGAGACTGGCGAAGGACGAGGTGACGATGCGCGTTGGGAATGGTTCCAGAGTCGATGTGATCGCCGTCGGCACGCTGCCTCTACATTTACCTACGGGATTAGTTTTGAACCTTAATAATTGTTATTTAGTGCCAAGTTTGAGCATGAACATTGTATCTGGATCTCGTTTAATACGAGATGGCTACTCATTTAAGTCTGAGAATAATGGTTGTTCGATTTATATGAGAGATATGTTTTATGGTCATGCTCCGATGGTCAATGGTTTATTCTTAATGAATCTCGAGCGTAATATTACACATGTTCACAGTGTAGATGCCAAAAGATTTAAAGTTGATAACGATAGTCCCACATACTTGTGGCACTGCCGCCTTGGTCACATTGGTGTCAAGCGCATGAAGAAGCTCCATGCCGATGGACTTTTAGAGTCTCTTGATTATGAATCGTTTGACACATGCGAACCATGCCTTTTGGGCAAAATGACCAAGACTCCGTTCTCCGGAACAATGGAGCGAGCAACCAACTTGTTGGAAATCATACATACCGATGTGTGCGGTCCAATGAGCGTTGAGGCTCGCGGAGGATATCGTTATGTTCTCACTCTCGCTGATGACTTGAGTAGATATGGGTATGTCTACTTAATGAAACACAAGTCTGAGACCTTTGAAAAGTTCAAGGAATTTCAGAATGAGGTAGAGAATCAACGTGACCGAAAGATAAAATTCTTACGATCACATCGTGGAGGAGAATACTTAAGTCACGAATTTGGTACACACTTAAGGAAATGTGGAATCGTTTCACAACTCACGCCGCCTGGAACACCTCAGCGAAACGGTGTGTCCGAACGTCGTACTCGCACCCTATTGGATATGGTGCGGTCTATGATGTCTCTTACCGATTTACCGCTATCTTTTTGGGGATACGCTCTAGAGACAGCTACATTCACTTTAAATAGGGCACCGTCTAAATCCGTTGAGACGACACCGTATGAATTATGGTTTGGAAAGAAACCTAAGCTGTCGTTTCTAAAAGTTTGGGGATGCGATGCTTATGTCAAGAAACTTCAACCTGAAAAGCTCGAACCCAAGTCGGAAAAATGCGTATTCATAGGATACCCTAAGGAAACTGTAGGGTATACCTTCTACTTAAGATCCGAAGGCAAGATCTTTGTTGCCAAGAACGGATGCTTTCTGGAAAAAGAGTTTCTCTCGAAAGAAGTAAGTGGGAGGAAAGTAGAACTCGATGAAGTACTACCTCTTGAGCGGGAAAGTGGCGCAGCGCAGGAAACCGTTCCTGTGATGCCCACACCAACTGAAGAGGAAAACAATGATGATGATCAAGGTACTTCGGATCAAGTTACTGCTGAACTTCGTAGGTCCACAAGGACACGTTCCGCGCCAGAGTGGTACGGAAACCCTGTCCTGGAAATCATGTTGTTAGACAACAATGAACCTTCGAACTATGAAGAAGCGATGGCGGGCCCGGATTCCAACAAATGGCTAGAAGCCATGAAATCCGAGATAGAATCCATGTATGAAAACAAAGTATGGACTTTGACAGACTTGCCCGATGATCGGCGAGCGATAGAAAACAAATGGATCTTTAAGAAGAAGACGGACGCGGATGGTAATGTTACAATCTATAAGGCTCGACTTGTCGCTAAGGGTTATCGACAAGTTCAAGGGATTGACTACGACGAGACTTTCTCTCTCGTAGCGAAGCTGAAGTCCGTCCGAATCATGTTAGCAATTGCCGCATACTATGATTATGAGATATGGCAGATGGATGTCAAAACAGCATTCCTTAACGGGCATCTTAAGGAAGAACTGTATATGATGCAGCCAGAAGGTTTTGTCGATCCTCGGAACGCTAACAAAGTATGCAAGCTCCAGCGATCCATTTATGGACTGGTGCAAGCATCTCGGAGTTGGAACATTCGCTTTGATGAGATGATCAAAGCGTTTGGGTTTATGCAGACTTATGGAGAAGCCTGCGTTTACAAGAAAGTGAGTGGGAGCTCTGTAGCATTTCTCATATTATATGTAGATGACATACTCTTGATGGGAAATAATATAGAATTTCTGGACAGCATTAAGGCCTACTTGAATAAGTGTTTTTCAATGAAGGACCTTGGAGAAGCTGCTTATATATTAGGCATCAAGATCTATAGAGATAGATCGAGACACCTCATAGGTCTTTCACAAAGCACATACCTTGATAAGATTTTGAAGAGGTTCAAAATGGATCAGTCCAAGAAGGGGTTCTTGCCTATGTTACAAGGTGTGAGATTGAGCTCGGCTCAGTCACCGACCACGGCAAAAGATAAAGAAGAGATGAGTGTCATCCCCTATGCTTCAGCCATAGGATCTATTATGTATGCCATGCTATGTACCAGACCCGATGTAAACCTTGCCGTAAGTTTGGTAGCAAGATACCAAAGTAATCCCGGCAAGGAACACTGGACAGCAGTCAAGAATATCCTGAAGTACCTGAAAAGGACGAAGGACATGTTTCTCGTTTATGGAAGAGACGAAGAGCTCGTCGTAAAGGGTTACGTCGACACTAGCTTCGACTCAGATCTGGATGACTCTAAGTCACAAACCGGATACGTGTATATGTTGAATGGTGGAGCAGTAAGCTGGTGCAGCTGCAAGCAGAGCGTCGTGGCGGGATCTACGTGTGAAGCGGAGTACATGGCAGCCTCGGAGGCAGCGCATGAAGCGATTTGGGTGAAGGAGTTCATCACCGACCTAGGAGTCATACCCAATGCGTCGGGGCCGATCAAACTCTTCTGTGACAACACTGGAGCTATTGCCCTCGCCAAGGAGCCCAGGTTTCACAAGAAGACCAGGCACATCAAGCGTCGTTTCAACTCCATCCGTGAAAATGTTCAAGATGGAGACATAGAGATTTGCAAAGTGCACACGGATCTGAATGTCGCAGATCCGCTGACTAAACCTCTCTCGCGTGCAAAACATGATCAACACCAGAACTCTATGGGTGTTCGATTCATCGCAATGTAACTAGATTGGTGACTCTAGTGCAAGTGGGAGACTGTTGGAAATATGCCCTAGAGGCAATAATAAAAGTATTATTATATTTCAATGTTCATGATAAATGTCTTTTATTCATGCTATAACTGTATTATCCGGAAATCGTAATACACGTGTGAATACTTAGACCACAATATGTCCCTGGTGAGCCTCTAGTTGACTAGCTCGTTGTGATCAACAGATAGTCATGGTTTCCTGACTATGGACATTGGATGTCGTTGATAACGGGATCACATCATTAGGAGAATGATGTGATGGACAAGACCCAATCCTAAGCATAGCATAAAAGATCGTGTAGTTCGTTTTGCTAGAGCTTTGCCAATGTCAAGTATCTCTTCCTTCGACCATGAGATCGTGTAACTCCCGGATATCGTAAGAGTGCCTTGGGTGTATCAAACGTCACAACGTAACTGGGTGACTATAAAGGTGCATTACAGGTATCTCCGAAAGTATCTGTTGGGTTGACACGGATCGGGATTGGGATTTGTCACTCCGTATGACGGAGAGGTATCTCTGGGCCCACTCGGTAATGCATCATCATAATGAGCTCAATGTGACCAAGGTGTTGGACACGGAATCATGCATTACGGTACGAGTAAAGTGACTTGCCGGTAACGAGACTGAATAAGGTATTGGGATACCGACGATCGAGTCTCGGGCAAGTAACGTACCGATTGACAAAGGGAATTGCATACAGGGTTTGATCGAATCCTCGACATAGTGGTTCATCCGATGACAACATCGAGGAGCATGTGGGAGCCATCATGGGTATCCAGATCCCGCTGTTGGTTATTGACTGAGAGCGTCTCGGTCATGTCTGCATGTCTCCCGAACCCGTAGGGTCTACACACTTAAGGTTCGGTGACGCTAGGGTTATTAGGAAGACTAGTATGTGACTACCGAATGTTGTTCGGAGTCCCGGATGGGATCCTGGACGTCACGAGGAGATCCGGAAGGGTCTGGAGGTAAAGATTTATATATGGGAAGTTGTCAAACGGACACCGGGAAGTTTCGGGGTCATACCGGTATTGTACCGGGGCCACCGGAAGGGTTCCGGGGGTCCACCGGGAGGGGCCACCCCTCCCGGGGGGCCACATGGGCTGCGTGGGGCAGGGAGCCAGCCCCTGGTGGGCTGGCCGCACCCCCTCCCTTGGGCCCATGCGCCTAGGGTTGAGGGGGGAACCCTAGAGGGGGCGCCCCCTTGGCTTGGGGGGCAAGCCACCCTCTCCCCTCTCCCCTAGGCCGCCGCACCCCCCCCTAGATGGGTTCTAGGGGGCCGGCCCCCTTCTCCCTTCCCCCTATAAATAGAGGGGTGAGGGGAGGGCAGCCGTACCACCCTCCAAGGCGCAGCCCTCCCCTCCCCAACACCTCTCCTCCTCCGTTGTGTGCTTGGCGAAGCCCTGTCGGAGTACTGCCTCTCCACCATCACCACGCCGTCGTGCTGCCGGTGGAGCTGTCTTCCTCAACCTCTCCTTTCCCCTTGCTGGATCAAGAAGGAGGAGACGTCTCCCGTCCCGTACGTGTGTTGAACGCGGAGGTGCTGTCCGTTCAGCACTTGGTCATCGGTGATTCGAATCACGTCGAGTACGACTACATCATCACCTTGCAAGCTTCCGCACGCGATCTACAAGTGGTATGTAGATGCAAACTCTCTCCCTTGACTCGTTGCTTAGATGAAATCATAGATGGATCTTGGTGAAACCGTAGGAAAAATTTTAATTTTCTGCAACGTTCCCCAACAGGGGCCTGCCGGGGAGCCCGGCGAGGCTGCTGCCGGGGAGGCCGGCAAGGGTGCCGCCGAGGAGGCCGCCAAGGGGCCCGCCAGGGAGGCCGGCAAGGCTGCTACCGAGGACGCTGCCAAGGAGCCCGCCGGGGAGGGGGTGGCCGATGACCAACCTTCCTCCCCTACAGCCCCCGCCCCCGGCAAGTACTTGAAGGTGGATGATGATCTGTTTGTCAGCCTCTCGGGAACGGCAAGCACCAGAGCACCAGCTGTAGGATCTAGAAGTAGATGTGTCTAGAGGGGGGTCATTAGACACTTAATGCTAGAGTTGCAATTTTTAAGCTTTTTCGGTTTAAGTAGAGTTTAGGCACAATTTCAACACACACAATACATATCAAGCAAGCATGCAAAGAGTATATGAGCAGCGGAATGTAAAGCATGCAACTTGCAAGAATGTAAAGGGAAGGGTTTAGAGAAATCAAATGCAATTGGAGACACGGATGTTTTTCCCGTGGTTCGGATAGGTGGTGCTATCCTACATCCACGTTGATGGAGACTTCAACCCACGGAGGGTAACGGTTGCGCGAGTCCACACAGGTCTCCACCCAAGGGTAACGGTTGCGCGAGTCCACACAGGGCTCCACCCACGAAGGGTCCATGAAGAAGCAACCACCCACAAAGGGTCCACGAAGAAGCAACCTTGTCTATCCCACCATGGCCATCGCCCACACAGGACTTGCCTCACTAGCGGTAGATCTTCACGAAGTAGGCGATCTCCTTGCCCTTACAAACTCCTTGGTTCAACTCCACAATCTTGTCGGAGGCTCCCAAGTGACACCTAGCCAATCTAGGAGACACCACTCTCCAAGAAGTAACAAATGGTGTGTAGGTAATGAACTCCTTGCTCTTGTGCTTCAAATGATAGTCTCCCCAACACTCAACTCTCTCTCATAGGATTTGGATTTGGTGGAAAGAAGATTTGAGTGGAAAGCAACTTGGGAAGGCTAGAGATCAAGATTCATATGGTAGGAATGGAATATCTTGGTCTCAACACATGAGTAGGTGGTTCTCTCTCAGAACATATGAGTTGGAATGGTGTGTGCGTTCTGATGGCTCTCTCTTCGAATGAGAAGGAGGTGGAGGGGTATATATAGCCTCCACACAAAATCCAACCGTTACACACAGTTTTCCAATCTCGATGGGACCGAATCAATAAACTCGGTCGAACCGAAAATGTAAACCTAGTGACCGTTAGAGATTTCGGTGGGACCGACTGGATCAACTCGGTGGGACCGATGTGCTAGGGTTAGGGTAAGTCCAAAACCCGGTTTGACTGATTACTCAAACCCGGTGGGACCGATTTGGGTAATAAGTGAAACTGAGATTTGGTCAAGCAAACTCGGTGGAACCGATTGCATATCTCGGTGGGACCGAGAATATTGCAATGGGTAACAGAGAGTTTGCAAGCCCATCTCGGTGGGACCGAGATCCCATCGGTGAGACCAAACTGATTAGGGTTTGGCAGTGGCTTATGACAAGTGAAACTCGGTGGCGCCGGATAGGAAGAATCGGTAAGACCGAGTTTGGCTTAGGGTTTAGGTCATATGTGGATATGGGAAAGTAGTTGAGGGTTTTGGAGCATATCACTAAGCACATGAAGCAAGAGGCTCATTAAGCAACACCTCATCCCTCCTTGATAGTATTGGCTTTTCCTATGGACTCAATGTGATCTTGGATCACTAAAATGTAAAATGAAGAGTCTTGAGCTTGAAGCTTTAGCCAATCCTTTGTCCTTAGCATCTTGAAGGAGTTCCCACAACCTTTAATCCATGCCACTCCATTGTTGAACTTATCTGAAACATGCTAGATAGAAATGTTAGTCCAACAAGAGATATGTTGTCATCAATTATCAAAACCACCTAGGGAGCACTTGTGCTTTCAATCTCCCCCTTTTTGGTAATTGATGGCAACATACATCAAAGCTTTAGATAAAGATATAAAGAATAGCAAGTAAAGCTTTGGAAGGACATGTAACAAACATAGGCTCCCCTTACATGTATGCACTCATGTAAATATGAAATATAGAGACATGTGAGAGCATAACCATGACAGAGTAGGCAATGTGTTACATGCATCTTGGCCATATGCATCAGAGCAAAAGATTATCAAGGAAAATACCTTCATGCTCATGAGTCCTTCTTGCAAACAGTATGTACATAAGCAAGAACTCCTCATACTCATGATTTTGATGCATATACTTACCTTGTGGTCTTGAGTTGGCTTAGGATGGAATGAACCTGCACAAACAAGGTTAGATAACACAGGTACGTCCACTAGCCAGAGCAAACAAAGGAAACCACAAGAGTACCAAGACTGGGATGACATGTAGAGAGTGAGTACAAGGTACCACATTGGATTCAACATGTCCCCAAGAATAAAGATATGCAATGAATTTTGACTGATTTCTTTCCCTTAGGTGTCTTGCTCCCCCTGAATCGTACATGGGATATTGGGAGAAGATAGGAAACAGAAAATCAGAGCTGAAAGATATGAATAGAACTTAATTCAAATGAGTTCATACGAACATGTCTTTCCCCCAAAAAGACATGTGGCATCTCTCCCCTTGAACATCAAGCATCTGGGATCCTTGAGTATTCTCTCCCCCTTGGAGATTTCTTTCTCCCCCTTAATATATGGGATCCTTGAGTATTCTCTCTCCCCTTAGTACTTTCTCCTTTGTAGGTGATAAGCTTTTGATGTGATCTCTCTCTCCCTGATGATAAGCTTTGATGTGATCTCTCTCTCCCCCTTTGACATTAATTTCCAAGAAGGTTTTTCCTGGAATCCGTCGAATAGGGTTGGTCCTTGAGATTCAGTACAAAGCAGGGAATAAAATTGTGATGCTTGTAGAGGACAAGATTCATTGAGTGGAGCTGGATCAGATGAAATATAGAATATGTGGCAAACCATTTTTCCTGTTGCGAAATCGGTGGCACCGAGTGGCATGTTTCGGTAGTACCGAAGGGATTCGGTTGGACCGAAAATGACAATTCGGTGAAACTGAGTTCATCACGGAGAAAAACAGTTGTCACCTCAGCTCACTAGTCAAGTAAGATCTCACAAGGATTTGCAATGAATTAGCTGAAAGATTTGCAAGGAATTTGATGTAGAAATATGCAGAACAAAAACCAAAAAGAAAAGAGTGAAAGTTTCTAGATGAAGTTTTTTTTGTGTGTGTAGAAGAGAAGGAAACAAATATGCAAGGGACAAATGCAATAACTCAGAAAAGAACACAAGAGAACTTCATCTAGAATTGGGCGGTGACATAGTCACCTATGTTAGAGTATATTGACTTAGGAGTCAAGTGAGAACACTTGATCATAGGTCATACTCATCGTTTAAGCTCAAAATGGGGTTACCATTTTTCGTTTAAGCATCTTGATGTATTCACATCTTGTTGAGTTGCTTTGACTCATGTCTTGGAGTAAGGCTTCTCTAAGATGGAATAACATACCTTGGGTGGTGATGTGGTTCTTGCTCATGTAGTTGAACTTGTGTGGGTGCTCAAGGTTGATGTAGCTCATCGAGAGTTGGGAGCACCATTTGGAGTTTGAGTTCATCTACCTACATGGGTTAGTTCTTGCAAGGAAAAGCACTTGTATATCCAAAAATGACAATCATGAAGCATAATATAGAATTTGTCAAAGGATATGGTTGTATGGTTTTGTGCTTCCTTGTCTTCAACCACTATTGTGTAGAGTCTTGGTGATGTAGAGATTGCTCAAGATATGAGTGAGTCGCAATCTCATGGAATTAGATTCAACCAAGCACCTACATGGGTTAGACAACATGCAAGGTGCAATTATATCCAAGACATAAGATAGTTATCATAAGAGATGTATCATGGATTAGTCATAAGCTCATGTCTTGCATGTATCCAATGGAGTTTCTACTCCAAGTTCGAAGCATCAATGATGTTCAATTCTCCTCTCAACCTGCAAAACACTTTCTCATCAAGCGGTTTAGTGAATATATCCGCTAATTGCTTGTCGGTTCGAACATGCTTAAGATTGATGTCACCCTTAGCAACATGATCTCGAATGAAATGATGACGAACTTCAATATGCTTAGTTCGAGAATGTTGTACAGGATTATGACCAATTTTGATAGCACTTTCATTGTCACAAAGCAGTGGAACATATTTCACATAAATCCCATAATATTTAAGAGTTTGGGTCATCCAAAGTAATTGAGCGCAACATGAACCAGCGGCAATGTATTCCGCTTCGGCGGTGGATAAGGATACCGAGTTTTGTTTCTTGGAAGACCAAGACACAAGAGATCTACCAAGAAATTGACAAGTGCCCGAAGTGGACTTTCTATCAACCTTGTCTCCGGCATAATCCGAGTCGGAATAGCCAACAAGATCGAAAGAAGACCTCTTAGGATACCAAATGCCAAAATTTGGTGTATGGATTAAGTATCTCACTATCCTTTTCACAGCCTTAAGATGACAATCTTTAGGAGCAGCTTGATATCGTGCACACATGCACACACTTAGCATAATATTGGGACGTGAAGCACATAGGTATAACAACGAACCAATCATAGAGCGATAAACCTTTTGATCAACCGGTTCACCATGTTTGGTCAAATCATTATGTCCACTAGTAGGCATGGGTGTAGACATACCTTTGCATTCTTGCATATTGAACTTCTTGAATAAGTCCTTGGTGTACTTTGTTTGAGAGACAAATGTACCTTCCTTAGTTTGCTTGATTTGCAACCCGAGAAAGAATTTGAGTTCACTCATCATAGACATCTCAAACTTCTCTAACATTAGCTTTCCAAACTTTTCACTAAAGAGAGGGTTAGTTGAACCAAATATGATATCATCAACGTAAATTTGGCATACAAATATTTCTCCATTAACCCTTTTAGTAAAAAGAGTAGAATCAATTTTACCAATTTCAAAACCACTTGTAGTAAGGAACTTGGTCGAGCATTTATACCATGCTCTAGGAGCTTGTTTAAGACCATAAAGAGCTTTGTGAAGTTTGTAAACATGATTTGGTTTCTTAGGATTGATAAAGCCGGGAGGTTGTTTGACATAAACTTCCTCCTCTATTTCACCATTTAGAAAAGCATTTTTAATGTCCATTTGGTACAAGGTGATATTATGGTGATTAGCATAGGCAAGTAAGATGCGAATGGACTCAAGTCTAGCAACGGGAGCATATGTCTCACCATAGTCCATACCTTCGACTTGTGTGTACCCTTGGGCGACGAGACGTGCTTTGTTGTGAACCACTTGTCCATCTTCATCTTGCTTGTTGTGAAACACCCATTTGGTACCAATGATGTTGTGGTTGTTGTCGGGCTTCTCAACCAATGTCCAAACTTGGTTTCTCTCAAAATTATGTAGCTCTTCATGCATAGCGTTTATCCAATCTGGATCTTCCAATGCTTCTTCAACCTTCATTGGTTCAATGCTAGAGATGAATGAATAGTTTTCACAAAAGTTAGCTAAACGAGTTTTTGAGCGAGTGATTCTCCCGGTTTGTATATCATTGAGGATTTGCTCGACGGGATGATCTTTGGCAATTCTTGCTCAAACTCGTGAGAGCTTTTGCTTGGGTCTTCGTTGAACATCTTCTTCATCTTGTTCTTCTTCTTGGCCTTATTCATTGTTGACGTCGTCGTTCTCTTGTCGTGGTGGAGAAGGAGGTTGTTGATGTTCATCTTGACGTACTTCCTCGTTTTCTTCATCTTGGTGTGTCCCACTTGTGGATGCTTCCGTGTCGATTCTTGGTTCACCTTGTCGTGAAGTAGAAGCTTCCACTTGGACGGATGAAGTACTCTCCTTCACCTCCGTTGGACGAATTTTGCCAATGGACAAGTCTTGAATTGCTTCTGAAGGGTCTTTGTCTCCTACATCAATTGGCAATTGCTCTACTTGCAAGCCATTAGATTCATCAAACTCCACATCTACCGTCTCTTCAACCTTTCGGGTGAAATTGTTCTAGACACGGTAAGTGTGAGAGTTTGAGCCATAACCAAGTAGAAAACCTTCATGAGATTTAGGAGCAAACTTTGAACGACGATGCTTATCAAGAATGTAGCACTTTGAGCCGAATACTCAAAAGTATCCAACTTGAGGCTTGTTACCGGTGAGGAGCTCGTATGCCGTCTTGTCGAGTAGCTTGTGAAGATATAAGCGATTTGTTGCGTGACAAGCTGTCTCAACCGCTTCTGCCCAAAAGTGCTTTGGCGTCTTGTATTCATCAAGCATCGTTCTTGCCATTTCGATGAGCGTCCGGTTCTTCCTCTCAACAACTCCATTTTGTTGAGGTGTGTACGTAGCCGAGAACTCGTGTGAAATCCC
This sequence comes from Triticum aestivum, assembly GCF_018294505.1. NCBI lineage: Eukaryota > Viridiplantae > Streptophyta > Magnoliopsida > Poales > Poaceae > Triticum > Triticum aestivum. The sequence continues at coordinate 105,842,804 of NC_057809.1, forward strand.
TTCTTCGTCAAGAAAGGTGTCCACATTTGCGTTCTTGAACTCTGTTCCATTGTCACTCCGAACCTTTTTGATCTTCACATCAAACTGATTTTGGGCCTTCCTGGCGAAGTTTCTGAAGATCTTCTGGACCTGCGATTTGTCATTAAGAAAGAACACCCATGTAAATCTTGAAAAATCATCAACTATAACTAGACCAAAAGAATTTCCACCGAGACTCTTGTAGGCGTTGGGACCAAAAAGATCCATGTGAAGTAGCTCGAGTGGCCTCCTTGTGGTCATGATGTTCTTCACGGGATGTCTTCCTCCAACCTGTTTACCTGCTTGACAAGCACTGCAAAGTCTATCCTTATCAAATATGACATCGTTAACTCCAAGGATATGATTTCCTTTAATAAGCTTGTCAAGGTTTCTCATGCCAACGTGACCTAGTCGTCTATGCCACAACCAACCTTTTGAGGATTTAGCAACAAAGCAAGTTTTAGGTTGTGCCTTTTTAGAGAAATCGACAATGTAAAGATCACCTCTACGCATACCCGTAAAGACCATTTTATGATTGTCTCGACGAAATACTTGGCAATCTACCGCAGTAAATAGGACATTCAAACCGAAATCAGCAAGTCTAGATACTGAAAGTAAGTTGTAGCCAAGAGATTCAACGAGCATGACATTTTGAATGGAACTATCATGTGAGATGGCCACCTTACCAAGGCCAACCACTTTACCCTTTGAATTATCACCAAAGGTGACATATTTTCGAGGGCCGTCATTTTCAGCAAGCTCACGAAACATCTCTTCATCTCCGGTCATATGATCAGTACATCCACTATCAAGAACCCATTCCTTTCCTCCTGATTCATATCCCCAAAGATTTGCCATAAGACCAAAATGTCTCATTGCATCATCAAGATCGAAGTCACTATCATCATCATCATAATATTCATGTTCATCATGATCTTGTGACTCATCATTTCCTAGAGAGGGTAATTCATTAGATAAATGATTATCAAAGTGGTCACTTTTATGAATTCTTATAGCTTTGAATATGATATCATTAATGATTCCAACATCTCCTTTAGCATGCTTAAGATTGGCAAGTTCAAAAAGACATTTACCAAAACTAGGATCACTAGAGTTCATCTTACTCAAGGCAATAGATTTATGGAGAATTTCATCCAAAGTTTTCAAGGAATAATCGGGAAATCGTTCCTCAAGAAATTTCCATATGGTATAGGCACAATTGTGAGTAGGCAAACTAGCAATCAAATTTTTGGGCAATCCTCTAATGATGAGCTCAATAGTTCTAAGATTGCGAATCATGTCAATATCTTCATCTAGGGTAGGATGCAAGGGATCAATATGGGGTGCACAAGGGCTAGCAATATACTTGTTCAAATGATATTGATTGAAGATTACAAGCATCTCATTTTTCCACTCATGAAAATACTCTCCCTCAAGAATAGGCACTCTATGTCTAAGACTCCCTAATGTAGACACATCCATCTTCCTCCAATGGTGATTAAACCAAGGCAATGGAGACCAAAGCTCTGATACCACTTGTAGGATCTAGAAGTAGATGTGTCTAGAGGGGGTGATTAGACACTTAATGCTAGAGTTACAATTTTTAAGCTTTTTCGGTTTAAGTGGAGTTTAGGCACAATTTCAACACACACAATACATATCAAGCAAGCATGCAAAGAGTATATGAGCAGCGGAATGTAAAGCATGCAACTTGCAGGAATGTAAAGGGAAGGGTTTAGAGAAATCGAACGCAATTGGAGACACGGATGTTTTTCCCGTGGTTTGGATAGGTGGTGCTATCCTACATCCACGTTGATGGAGACTTCAACCCACGAAGGGTAACGGTTGCGCGAGTCCACACAGGGCTCCACCCAAGGGTAACGGTTGCGCGAGTCCACACAGGGCTCCACCCACGAAGGGTCCACGAAGAAGCAACCACCCACAAAGGGTCCACGAAGAAGCAACCTTGTCTATCCCACCATGGCCATCGCCCACACAGGACTTGCCTCACTAGCGGTAGATCTTCACGAAGTAGGCGATCTCCTTGCCCTTACAAACTCCTTGGTTCAACTCCACAATCTTGTCGGAGGCTCCCAAGTAACACCTAGCCAATCTAGGAGACACCACTCTCCAAGAAGTAACAAATGGTGTGTAGGTAATGAACTCCTTGCTCTTGTGCTTCAAATGATAGTCTCCCCAACACTCAACTCTCTCTCATAGGATTTGGATTTGGTGGAAAGAAGATTTGAGTGGAAAGCAACTTGGGAAGGCTAGAGATCAAGATTCATATGGTAGGAATGGAATATCTTGGTCTCAACACATGAGTAGGTGGTTCTCTCTCAGAACATATGAGTTGGAATGGTGTGTGCGTTCTGATGGCTCTCTCTTCGAATGAGAAGGAGGTGGAGGGGTATATATAGCCTCCACACAAAATCCAACCGTTACACACAGTTTTCCAATCTCGGTGGGACCGAATCAATAAACTCGGTCGGACCGAAAATGTAAACCTAGTGACCGTTAGAGATTTTGGTGGGACCGACTGGATCAACTCGGTGGGACCGATGTGCTAGGGTTAGGGTAAGTCCAAAACTCGGTTTGACTGATTACTCAAACTTGGTGGGACCAATTTGGGTAATAAGTGAAACTGAGATTTGATCAAGCAAACTCGGTGGAACCGATTGCATATCTCGGTGGGACCGAGAATATTGCAATGGGTAACAGAGAGTTTGCAAGCCCATCTCGGTGGGACCGAGATCCCATCGGTGAGACCGAACTGATTAGGGTTTGGCAGTGGCTTATGACAAGTGAAACTCGGTGGCGCCGGATAGGAAGAATCGGTAAGACTGAGTTTGGCTTAGGGTTTAGGTCATATGTGGATATGGGAAAGTAGTTGAGGGTTTTGGAGCATATCACTAAGCACATGAAGCAAGAGGCTCATTAAGCAACACCTCATCCCTCCTTGATAGTATTGGCTTTTCCTATGGACTCAATGTGATCTTGGATCACTAAAATGTAAAATGAAGAGTCTTGAGCTTGAAGCTTTAGCCAATCCTTTGTCCTTAGCATCTTGAAGGAGTTCCCACAACCTTTAATCCATGACACTCCATTGTTGAACTTATCTGAAACATGCTAGATAGAAATGTTAGTCCAACAAGAGATATGTTGTCATCAATTATCAAAACCACCTAGGGAGCACTTGTGCTTTCACCAGCCGAAGGGGAGGTTTTCGATGATGAGGCCCTCGCCACCGCTGGGCTCCAGGTTGTTGACGAACCAAGCGCCAGCAGCGGTGGTTCCCAAGAGGAGCAGCTCCTCCAGGCCATGAGCGCCAATTCCGAGAAGCTTCAGGCGCTTCACCGTGCCTCCCAGGATAAGGTGAACTCTAGGATGGCGGCTGTGGACAAGGCGGAAGTGGATTTTTAGGAGCGCATCGCTCAGACACAAGTCTAGTTCGGCAAGGCCCGGGAGGAACTGAGGGTCGCCCCGGGTGAGCTGGACGAGCACAAGCGAGAGCTCCTCCTGAAGTAGGCCAACATCAAGAAGGCCCAAGAGGCGGCGAAAGAACAAGACGCCAAGGATGAAGCTGACTGGAGGCAGCAGTAAGCTCTACTAGACACTCTAGAGGAGGACCTCGTTTCCCGTGAGCAGGCGCTTGCCGCCATGCTCCACGGCAAGGATGAGGAAATTGGGAAGATCGTCGCGCAGCGGACCCAGGAGCTGGAGCAGAAGCACAAAAATGCACTTGATGCTATGGCCCTGGACTAAGCCGGCAAGGTGGAGAAGCTGGAGCTGGAGAGGGAGGGACTGAAGAAGGAGATCTTGGAGTTGACGGAGGAGAGGGACACGGCCAACCGCACTCTGGCGGATTTGCAGGTCGCCATCTCCGACAAGACCAAGCTGCTCTCTAAGGCCAACGGCTCCATAGATGGTCTGAAGCTGAAACTGGACACCTTGGAAGGGACTCTTTCGGAGCTCATGGCCCGCGAGGAGACCCTGACCAAGGCCCTTGAGAGCGAGAGGCAGCTGCGGAAGGATGACGCTGCTACCCACAAGGACTATGTGGGCAGCGTAAATCTCTGGATCGACCGTCTCATCGACATTGCAGAGAAGCTCACCACGCAGCTGGCTGTCATGGGCATGCCAGATGTCAAGTACTCCCAGGAGGCGAACACAAGCCCCAATGCTAGGCTGACCTTTTTCTTCAAGCGCGTCCTCGATGCCCTGGAGCAGCTCCACTCCAATCGAGCGACCTATCTGGCCAATGAGGCCCGGAGGCTTTGCCGGGGTGCCTGACCAAGGTGCTCACCAAGGTGGCATTCTGGAACCCCCAGCATCGACTTCGCCAACGCGCTTGAGAGCTTGCCGGAGGATGCGGACCTCACGACGCTCGAAGAGCGTATCGAGCCCATCATCAGCTGCATTAAAGGAGTCAAGAGGGTGGAGGGCCAGCGTCGGGACTAGCCACCCCATTTCTCATTGCCGCTGTGAGTTCATGACCAAGACAATTTTATCTTAAGTTAGAACCGTGGCAACCATTGATGTAATATAACTTTGCAGTATTCTGAAATAGTGCGTGCTATCTTCCTGTTTGATCTTTCATTGTATGTACGCACCCTACGCTTAGTTGGATAGGTTTGCCGGCGCGTAAACCCGTGCTGTGGCGCTTTGAGGAACAGATCTTAGAAGCATGTCGGGGGGCGCTTGCTGTCGGGCAGGCCACCTTGCCATTCTCGACGCAGCCGCTTGAACTGTTGAGCGGACTCGAAACAGAACAAGGGTGTTGCCAATAGCGGAAGGGTTCCTTTGCGTGCAGGTTCTCCATAGAAGGAGCAAGATCATTCGAGGAAAATAACCCTATAAAAGGGGAAAAGGCTCAAGGTTTTACGTGACTTATCTTTTCATCGCCACGCGGACGGTTGTTGCAGCTGAAGACGACACCGCTCGCCTGGATGATGGCACCGGAGTGTGGCTGGTTGCTGTTGCCCTCTCCTTCTGAGCCATCGCGATGAAGTAGTCAATGACTTGACTTCTAGACCAGATTTTCACAGCCTACGCCCCCTACCTGGCGCGCCAAATATGTCGGGGGAAACGACACCTATGGGATCCCAGGGAATCCCTTTCTACGGTTGGCGGGGCGTGGGGCTGCGCAAAGAGCAGGTCTAAAAGATCAACGCGAGGGGAGTTTTACCTAGGTTCGGGCCGCAAATGATGCGTAAAACCCTAGTCCTGCTTGTCTGTGTATATTTGGTATTCTTGAGCTCTTAAACTAGCTGCGGTGCATGCCCAGTCCAAAAAGTCCCAATCCTTCCACAATATGCCTCGGGCCTCCTTTTAGATGTCAAAGGGGTCACCACAGTGGCACATAGGAGGTGGAAAGTATCTACAGTGTACAAGTTTATTGCCCGGCACCGTAGGACAAACGCATTTAATGCGCTGCCTTCGTGCCCTCTTGCTTTATCAGGGACGGCAACGAAGCTCGTCCCATCTGTTGTTGCCTCGCCTTGCTTCGACGCGCATCCAAGCTGATGAGGCATGCAGCGCCATGCTGGCTGGCTAGTTCCTGAGCTGGTGCGGTGACAGGGTCTTCACGAAGATCTGCATGCCACCACGCAGGTGCTTGACTAGTTGGCCTAGAAGCTACATGCTGCCATGCAGGCGCTTGCCTAGTTGATGGGCTGGTTCCCGCGTCAGAATGGCCGTGGGGTAGAGAGACGTTGGTGGGTGCGGGCCTAGCCATGGCCTTGTAGATGCCCCCGGCAAGGGTCTTGCTGAGGCCTCATGGCCGTCCTCGGCAAGGATCTTGCCGGGGATCTTCGTCTTCTCGTTCTTATCTAGGCTAGCAGACCCTTGGTCTTCACAAAGACTACATGCCACCATGCGGGCACCCCCGAGTCTTGGTCTTGACGTTATCAATGGTGTCAGAGCTCTTAGGCTCAAGGGTGGCGGCCTCACTGGTGTGGGGCTAATTGCCCCGGTAAGGCTCTTGCCAAGGCTATGTAGGCCACCCCGGCAAGGGTGTTGCTGAGGGAGATCCATCTTGCCCCTTTGCTCTTCATGCCTCTGATTTGAGTGCTGCCTCAGTAGCCTTGTATCTTTCCTTCCTCTACCGCGCCAAGCATGACCGTATAGGTGTGGCTACGACTGCCCCTGCACAAGTAAAGGGGTACAGAAAGGCCCCTACTTTTGTACACCGACAATTTTGCAACTACAATTCATCATCTTTTCAGGAAGAGTCACGTGTCGGAGCCTTTAGGCAAGTCCACATACTCAACCATCATATAGTCTTCTATGATTGCTAACACTCACCTTGTACCCATGAGCAAAACGTTTCAATCGGACACATAGAAAGATAGGGTCTTATAGTTTCGCCTCCCAACATACTCACCTCAAGGGTGATGTCAACAATAATAACTCATGATATCTATATTCAACTGGACATATGTGCCTAGATCTTTCCTCACCACATGATGCTTGCCAAAAGATAAAAATAAAAGGAATAGAGAGAAAACTTTGACTCCTTGCATAAATGTAAAAGATAGGCCCTTCGTAGAGGGAAGTAGAGGTTGCCATGCGCTTATTTGTTTGTATGCTCAATCCCTTAGTGCAAGAGAACGTCACGTTGTATTGCCCCTTAAGATGACAACCTTTATTATGCAGTTTGTCGCTTTTATTCTTTGTCATCCAAGTTCGTACAACGCTCATTTTTTTCTTACACTAAATGATCTCACAATTTAGAAGCAATTTTTATTGCCTTTTTGCACCAATGACAACTTACTTGAGGGATCTTGCTCAATCCCTAGGTAGGTATGGTGGACACTTGAAAAATATTTGGGTTTAAGGGTTTTTGGATGCACAAGTAGTATTTCTACTTAGTACAGAATTTTTGGCTAGCAAAGATAGGGGCAAGCATCACATGTTAAAGAATCTATGACAATATGACTTCTATGTCAATATAAACAAACATAAACCACTAAGTTGTCTTCCTTGTCCAACGTCAACAATTTTGTCATATAATATTTTGATGAGGGCTCACAGTCAAAAAAGATTTATAGGATAGTATATCTATATGTGAATCTTCTCTTCCCTTATTAATTCTTTCTTGAGTTGCATCATTGACTAATGTTATGTTTGTCAGTCTCTAATAAAATTTTCTACCTATACTTTTCCTTATGTGGTGCCGTATATAATCTTTTCATTATTTACATAGGATTAGTATATAATATTTTCATTATTTATTTCCTTTCTTCATTTATTTCCTTTCTCTTTTTCTTTCTTCCTTATTTCTTTTCTTCATTTGCAACATGAAAGTAAAGAAAGCAAAAGCAAAAACTAAAACTAACTTCGTTATATAACTTGCACACGGTTATAGGGATAGATCACTAAGAAAACTCTCAAAATAAGAAGGGATTGAACTAAACTTTATTTCAACTGAAAGCAAAAGATTGAACTAAGATAAATAAAAGCAAAAAGATAGTGGGATGATACGATGTCGGGGCACCTCCCCCAAGCTTGGCGGAAGCCAAGGGGAGTGCCCATACCCGATACTCAACTCTCCTTTTGGTGGTGACGGAGATATCATGTCCTTGGAGGAGCTTGAAAAGGCCAGGGTAGATGGGATCTGACAGGAAACAACAAGGAAAAAGAGAACAGAGGATTTCTCCGTGATACAGTGATTAACAGATTCGGGAAGTATATATAGATTTTTTTTGTCGGGACCCTGATCCTAAGTCACACCGATCTAGCATGTAACACTTCATATCACTTTGCGGCCTAACGCACAGTATTCCCACGGGTGCCACCTTACCTGTCCCGGGACCGTCTACGCCTTTTGGCTCACGTATATGATAGTGTCGCTAGCATCCATATGACAGAGAACCCGGGCCGACATGACTAGTCGTGAACCCAAAGTAGCACTAACTTACAGGGACAGGCATACATGAATCAACCTCAAGCATGTCGGTCAACAGCGTATGAATCCGGGCTGTAGCACAGGGCTAACAGGACTCCGGGAACTCGGGCTGTAGCAGGCTAGGCAGGACTCCGGATGTCACCGCGTGACATTTCCCCGAAGGGACAGACACAGGAATGAAGTGAATCACATGCCGGCCAGTCAAGTGTTCCGGAGCAGAAGTGCTGGGCTAGCAGGACTCCGGTGAACCGGGCTGTAGGGGACTACTATGTCTCATGGAAGCACAAGACTACATTTCCCCATAAGAGAGGCTACCAGAGGTAAACAACTAGGTTGTCGGATCCCACACATAGCAATACATGTTACACATACGCATAACATGCAAGTATGTGATGTACAACATGGCATCACAACATAACTCAAACTCATATAGATAAAGGCCCAGAAGAGCCACATAGCATTCAATACAAACAGGGGTCTCATGACCCATCATTCAGAGCATACAAGCAACGGAAGCATTACATGTCTGAGTACAGACAACTACAAAAGGAAAAGACTAAGAAGCCTGACTAAACACGACCCTCCCAAGGGTACAAGATTGTAGCTGGGATACAAGCTACTCGTCGAAGTCACTAGTGTAACCAACTGCAAAACATAAATAAGCAAACATGAGTACAAAGGTACTCAGCAAGTCTTACATCAGAACTATCTACATATGCAACATTATCAACAAAGGGGGTGGTGGAGTTTTAACAGCAGCAAGCCAGCTTTGACTCAGTGGCTAACCTATACTACGAGTATCAGAAACTTCTTTGAGGTGAGAAGACGCACACGAGTCCACATATTCGCCATATCAATAATCCACTATGGATCCGTTCCCGTCTCCCTACGAGAAGGCCATCCATAGCACTCACACTTATCTTGCGTATTTTAGAGTATCCACTTCAAGTTGTCTATGTACTACATAAGTCCTCCAAGTTTCCATATCCGAGGAAAACGACTATTCGAATAGATAATATTGACCCTGCAGGGGTGTACTTCTTCACACACGCTCTCTCCACTTATAGCCATGTACACGTCATGTACCTCGGCAACCTTCAAGCGGAAGCCGGGCGAGGGTGTCGTCCACGACCTGACTAACCACACAAGTCTCTCGTCCAGGTTTATCGCCTATTCGAGTTCCATCCGCAAGGAGTTCCGGCCGAAGTCTCCAGTACGGCCCCAAATGATGTGTGCAGGGTTCCCAAGCCCACCATCCGGGTGCCACTTGGTACACCGTGCCACGGTGCCTAGTCTGTCCCAAGCCCGTCCCGTCGGACACCACCTGGTAGACAAGTAGCACTACCTACAAACGCCAGAAACTAGTTGCAACTCCTGGACAGAGATCAAGTGGATTAATAAGCCGAGAGGGGCCGGATGACCAGAACCCAATGTGTGGTAGTAACTGGACTTGGATAACATACACGAAACTCAGTGCTTAGGGACGGTTCCAATGAGACAACCCACCATGTACTCCTACATGGCCTCTCATCGCTGCCTTTACCAAAACGTGTTCACACACTCAGCCTTTATCGATATTACATGTTCACCACTCCGATTCATTCCCGATGAATCAGACCTGACACAACTCTAAGCATAGCTGGCATAAAGAAATCAAGCATGGATGAGAAGGCACATCAAGTCTCAAGCAACTCCTACTCATGCTAGTGGGTTTTCAACTATTTACTGTGGCAATGACAGGTCATGCAGAGGAATGGGTTCAGCTACCGTAGCAGAAAGTAGCAGTTTGAATCGTTGTTGTCCTAATACAGTAAAAGGAGCAGGAGCGAGAGAGTGGGATTTATCAAGATGCTCAAGGGGGTTTGCTTGCCTGATAGATCCACGAAGAAGCACTGCTCCTCAGACAGGTACTCGGGACACCTTCCAGAGTAGAACCTATCGAGAAGGGACGGTGCCGGCAATCAATAAACAACCATATGCAACAATATGATGCATGAAGATGACATTTCAAAGATGCTATGATTTGCCCTAATGCATCTAGCATCAATTTGGTTGGAGTCCATACGAACCAAGGGTTCATATGCAAACCCCAAATTAAGTAGATAACATGCCATTATTACGTTTTCACTTATACAGCAAGTACAAGTTGGTTTTTCATGCATGAAACTAGAATAAATGGATTCCTTGCATTTTTCTGATGATTTTTCATATATAAATTATTTCATTCTGAGCTACGGTTTAATTTCTATGATTTTTAGAAGTTTTAACTATTTTCTGGAATTCTCTGAATTATGTAAAATCCAGAAATCAATTACTGCATCAGCGTGACATCACAGAGGCGTCAGCAGGGCTGACCAGGTCAAACCTGACGTGTGGGGGCCACACGTCAGTGACACTAGGGTTAACCCCGGGTCAAACCCGCACTGACCAGGGTTTGACTTGGCTCTGGGGCCCACTGTCAGTCTCAGGGGGGATTAGGCTGTGGATTAGCGCTAATTAAGCCGCCACATCAGCCTCGCCGGAGTTCGGCCGGCGACGAGCAAAACCGCGGCGGACGCTCGCCGGAAACACTGCTCCGGCGTCCATTCGACGCGCGGATGGGTGCTGAGGGTGGCTGGCGCTCGCGCGCATCTAACGGAGCAGGTGGGAGGCCGTGGGGTGGACGGAGCTCGCCGGAGGAGGGCTCGCGGCGGCGGCCGGAGCTCGGTTGATGCGGGGTTGCGGCTGCAGCGCGAGGCGAGCGAACGGGGGGTGCTAGGCAGCACCTAATGGGCAACAGGAGCCCGCAGGAGCAACTAGCAGGAGCGGAGGGGCTCAGGGGCACGGAGCTCGCCGGCCATGGCGGACGGCGGCTTCGGGTGCTCGCGGGGCAGCGGCTACGGGGCGTGCGTGAAGAAAAAGGCAGAGGGGAGCGATTCGGTGGCTCACGGCGAGTCTTCCGGTGCATACGGCGGGGCTGGGGAGGTGTCGGAGCGAGCGGGGCGGCGAGGCGAATCTCCGGCGACCCAAGGAGGATGAAGGGGTCGGGGACGATGCTTCAAGGCGTCCAGCAACGCGTGGCCCGGCGGAGAAGACTAGGGCGACGAGGCGGATCTTCTAGACTGCTCAAGGGAACAAGGGAGAGGCGATGGCCGCAGTAGCGCACGGCGGTGCTCTCCGGTGTGCTCGGGACAGAGGGGGAGAGCGAGACAGAGGAGGGAAGAGGAGGTGTGGGGGATCCATACGGCTCCAGGGGGTCACGTGGCATCTCCAGAGCGTCGAGGCAGCGGCGGGAAGCAGGAGATGGCCGGGCATGCGCCGGCGCGCGTCGGCCACGCGCTCGGCGTCCTCCTGGCGGGAGGAAGAAGACCTCCCTACCCCTGGTGGGCTGGGCCGGCCAGATGGGCTGCCAGGTGAGCGCCAGGTAAGTCTTTTCTTATTTCTTGTTTTCTTTTTCTATTTCTGACATTTGTTTTGTATCTAAAAGAAATGTTAAAACATTTCCATAAATGCTGAAAATATTTGTGGCATCTAGATATAATATTCCAGAGGCCCTCACCAATTCCCAACATTTTTGGAGCCATTAAAATATTTATATAATTTAAACAGCTCCAAATCAAATATTTATGCATTGATTCAAAAATCCAAAATGTGTAGCAAAAATGTGCGTCACCTCTGGTTGTTGTTCCCAACATTATCCAAAGAGCATGAACATTTTTGAATAGCATTTTGGGTTCATTGAAAATCCATTTTAAAGTTGAACCTATTGGAGAAAACTTTGGTGCTAGGGTTTGCAACTTTCCCCATTTCAAATTTATTTGAAATTTAAACATGATGCACAAAGCAAGCCTAGGATCATACTAGAACTAAGGATGTGACATTTTTTATCTTGCAGGACAAGTATATGGTAGAAAAATGGAGTACGCGAGGTGTCCCAGGTGGGCACAACCCGCCTGGCGCACCCTGATGTCTTGTGCCCACCAGGGTACGCCTCCTGGGAGTTTCTTTATTTCCAAAATTTTAAAATATTCGAAAACTGATAAAAAAATATTTTTGCAGATTTTTCGTAGTCCTCTTACTTACCGTATCATGTACCTCCTTATTTTCACAATTCTGGAGTGTTCTGGAAGGACTCTTTTATGTGTTCTTCCGGTGTCAAAGTTTGGATAATATTACTTTCAACATTAATAGGCGTACCTGAGATATAATGCTTTATTCGTTGCCCATTGACAACCTTCGGGTTAGTGCCATCAAAATTATTTATTTTGATGGTTCCAAAGTCCGGAGCAGTAAACCTCCTTAATGACATAGGGGCCTTCCCATTTCAAGAGGAGCTTTCCTGCAAAAAATCTTAAACGTGAGTTGTACAAAAGAACATATTCTCCAACTTTAAACTCATGCCTTTGGATTCTTTTGTCTTGCCATCTTTTAACTTTTTCTTTGAATAACTTTGCATTTTCATAAGCTTGGGTTCTCCATTCATCTAATGAGCTTATATCAAATAACCTCTTTTCACCAGTAGGTTTGAAATCATAATTGAGTTTTTTAATTGCCCAATAAGCTTTATGTTCTAACTCAAGAGGCAAATGACAAGCTTTTCCATAAACCATTTTATAAGGAGACATACCCATAGGATTTTTATAAGTTGTTCTGTAAGCCCAAAGTGCATCATCTAATTTCTTAGACCAATTCTTCCTGGACCTATTGACAGTCTTTTGCAAAATTAATTTTATTTCTTTATAGCTAAGTTCAACTTGACCACTAGACTAAGGATGATAGGGTGATGCAATTCTATGGTTAACATCATACTTGGCAATCATTTTACAGAAAGCCGCATGAATAAAGTGTGAACCACCATCAGTCATTAAGTATCTAGGGACTCCAAACCTTGGGAAAATAACTTCCTTAAGCATTTTAATAGATGTGTTGTGATTAGCACTACTAGTTGGAATAGCTTCTACCCATTTAGTAACATAATCAACAGCAACCAAAATATGTGTATACCCATTAGAGGAAGGAAAAGGTCCCATGTAATCAAATCCCCAAACATCAAAAGGCTCAACAGCAAGTGAATAATTCATAGGCATTTCTTGACGCTTACCGATATTACCTATTCTTTGACATTCATTACAAGATGAGACAAACTTACCAGCATCCCTGAAGAGAGTAGGCCAATAAAATCCAGATTGCAATACCTTGTGAGTAGTTCTATCTCCAGCATGATGCCCTCCATAAGCCTCAGAGTGACATTTCAGTAGGATTTGTCCCTATTCATGCTCAGGTACACAACGTCTAATAATACCATCTACTCCTTTTTTATAAAGATGTGGGTCATCCCAAAAGTAATGTCTTAAATCATAGAAGAATTTTTTTCCTTTTGTTGATATGTGAAGCTAGGTGACAAATATTTAGCAACAATGTAATTAGCATAGTCAGCATACCAAGGAGTACCAGTAGCAACATTTATTGCAGCTAACTGCTCATCGGGAAAACTATCATCAATAGGAAGTGGGTCATCAAGCACATTTTCAAGCCTAGACAAATTATCATCTACGGGGTTCTCAGCTCCCTTTCTATCAAGGATATGTAAATCAAATTCTTGTAACAAGAGAACCCAACGAATAAGTCTAGGTTTAGCATATTTATTTTCCATAAGATATTTAATAGCAGCATGGTCTGTGTGAACAGTTACTCTGAAATCAACAATATATGGTCTGAATTTATCACAAGCAAACACCACTGCTAAGAATTCTTTTTCAGTAGTAGCATAATTCCTTTGAGCACTTTCTAGAGTTTTACTAGCATAATGAATAATATTAAGTTTCTTATCAACTCTTTGTCCTAGAATAGCACCAACAGCATAATCACTAGCATCACACATAATTTCAAAAGGCAAGTTCCAATCAGGTGGTTGAACAATAGGTGCAGATATTAAGGCTTTCTTGAGTGTTTCAAAGGCTTCTAAACAATCATCATCAAAAACAAAAGGAAACATCCTTTTGCAAAAGACTAGTGAGAGGCCTAGAAATTTTAGAGAAGTCTTTAATGAACCTCCTATAGAAACCAGCATGACCTAGGAAACTACTGTCGGTGTCAAAACCAGCGGATCTCGGGTAGGGGGTCCCAAACTGTGCGTCTAAGGCTGATGGTAACAGGAGGCGGGGGACACAATGTTTACCCAGGTTCGGGCCCTCTCGATGGAGGTAATACCCTACTTCCTGCTTGATTGATCTTGATGATATGAGTATTACAAGAGTTGATCTACCACGAGATCATAGAGGCTAAACCCTAGAAGCTAGCCTATGATTATGATTGTTCTTGTCCTACGGACTAAACTCTCCAGTTTATATAGACATTGGAGGGGGCTAGGGTTACACAGAGTCGGTTACAAGGGAGGAGATCTACATATCCGAATTGCCAAGCTTGCCTTCCACGCAAAGGAGAGTCCCACCCGGACACGGGACGAAGTCTTCAATCTTGTATCTTCATAGTCCAATAGTCTGGCCAAAGTATATACTCCATCTGTCCGAGGACCCCCTAATACAGGACTCCCTCAATAGCCCCTGAACCAGGCTTCAATGACGATGAGTCCGGCGCGCAGATTGTCTTTGGCATTGCAAGGCGGGTTCCTTCTCCGAATACTCCATAGAAGATTTTGAATACAAGGATCGTGTCTGGCTCTGCAAAAAATATTCCACATACCACCGTAGAGAGTACAATTTTCCACAAATCCAATCCGCTGACAACTTTTCTTAACGTGACACCATGCCACAATTCGGTATTTATTTGAACCGTTCTCCCTAACCAGCTACTGTGCATGATGCGAGGCAGTTTTATGGGCATGTCGTATCGAAGCAGAGATCGTGTCCCCCTATCTCGGGATTCTCATCAAATACGGGTATGGGTAATCCAACCGCGTCTTTAGCGCGATGCTTGGCGAATAAATGAGTTTACCAGGCAAGTGGGGAGGCGCTGGATCCCTGCCGCCTTTATAAGGAGATAAGGACTCCCGTTTTCACCCACGCCTTCTCCTTCTGTTTATCCACTCCCTTCTGCTCGAGCCCTAGCGCCCAAGCGTTCGTCCTCTCCGACCACAAAGGTCCTCCGAAAATGTCTGGATCCGGAGCAGGAGGCAAATGGATGGCCTCCACCGTCCGGGAGAAGGATATCAAAAAGCTTCGGGAGGTCGGTACCTGGCCCAGAAAATCAGCCACCGTCTCCCGACGGCAGGACAGATCGTCCCTACTCCGGAACCCCACGAGAGGGTTGTTTTCCTCCCTCATTTTGTCCGCGGACTGAGGTTTCCCCTCCACCCATTCGTTCACGGCATCATGTATTACTATGGGATCGATTTTCATGATCTATCCCCCAATTCCTTCCTCAACATCTCGACGTTCATCGTCGTGTGCGAGGCCTTTCTCCGCATCTCACCACACTTCGACTTATGGCTGAAGATCTTTAATGTGAAGCCCAAGGTAGTGGGCGGTGAGCATGCCGAGTGCGGAGGCGCCATGGTGAGCAAGATGCCCAACGTCACATGGCCAACAGGTACTTTCAATGATTCCGTTAAAGAGTGGCAGCAGTAGTGGTTTTACATCACTGAGCCGCGCGTCACGAAATGGGCCGCTGCTCCTGAATTCCGATCCGGAGCCCCCCTGCGGCTTACATCCTGGCCCAAGAAGGGCCTGGATTGGTCTTCGTTCGACGAGCTGTCGGCACTTCAGACGCGCGTCAAGAATATGGAAGACAAGGATATCAAACTTGTCAATGTAGTCCAGGTGATGTTAGCTCGCCGGATCCTTCCTTGTCAACATCGGGCTTGCAATTTATGGGAATTCGACCCGGCCAAGCACCAGACCCTGCGAGAGCTCTTTGGCTCCTCACACAAAGATATCTGGAAGGTGCTTTTTAAGTCCGGCAAATCATGGCCAGACTCAGCCGAGGACCGCGGGTACCACCTGTCCCGCCCCGCAAGTTCGGTAAGCCATTATAATTTTTATTCGCATAAACCAAGGGAAACGCTTAATGTGTTTTCCACAACTATCCTAGGGCTGGACGAATAAGGCAGGGCGGATCTATTGTCCGGCCCCGCTACCTGAAGAACCAGCCGGCCCGCTTCTAACGAAGATGCTGGTCCCGGCACCCTACAAGGCGCCGAAGTAGAAGACCGAGAGAGAGGCCCAGAAGACCAGGGGCGGCCTCCGTCGTCGTGGCGCCTCGGACATGATATCCGAAGATTCCAATCCCTGTTCTTCCTTCGAAGAGGACGAGGAAGAGGAGGAAGACAAATCCCCAGCGGGGGGAAGAAAGAAAAGGACAGCCTCCGCATCATTGGAGGTCGAGTCACCTAAGAAGGGAAAACTCTTCTTCTAGAGGAGTCCACCACCGTTGATAGCAGCCCAGAGTGGGGACCCAGGGCTCAACCCCTGGTGAACTCGTGAGTATATAAAATCTGAACATGTTTATGCGTCCAGACTTATCATGGCACAATATTTTCATCTGGGCCATACTTTTTGCAGTCCGGCGAGGTCCCGCGCGGAGCAATCCTCGTCGGAGGATTTGCTAGGCTCGGACGCTATGGAGAGCGGGACACCCCCGAAGGCCCCTTCCCCCAAACATGTGAATGACACCGAGGCTTTGTCTCAGGAGGACCAAGGCCAAGGAGGGGGGAAGATTGCCAAGGTGGTGCCAGGAGGTCAAACCTCAGGGGCCGGACAGAGGGAAGGCTCCCATGGGTTTCGGTGGCGGGAGCCATCTTGAATTCGGCCCCTAGCCGGACGCAATTCCGGAGACCAATATGGTTCCAGAGTCAGGCAGGCGGTCTCCCTTGGCTAGAGGGGGTGTACCTGTTCCACCAGTAACCTCTGTCTAACCAGAGGTGTTGGATACTTTATTGGTGGCACTCAAAAGCGCATCCGTCATTGATGAACACCATGCCCTTGTGGGTACGGTGATTGAGAAGATTCAATCTGTGGAGAGTGGGTTGAATGAAGCCTGTATTAGCCTTATAAGAGCCTTTGAGGTATGTTTTATGAAGTTTCGAAGAGTGTCACAGTATAGATAGTAGCCCTTGATACACTGTTTGGTGAGAGAAAGAACCGGACAGAGGATCAAATTTATGTTCGCAGGAGACTCACTTGATGACATTTACCTCTCTTTTGGTATAAACAGGCATTGTAGCGACTGCTGCCTCTTGTACTATAGAGGTCTCCGGACTAAATCGAAGTCTGGAGCGGGCCACAGAAGAATTGGGCCGGTTGAAAAGGCAGTTGGAGGATAAACAAGGCATGCCCAAACCTTGCTCACGTTCAATGCGAACAAATTTTAAAATATGTTTTGTGATTTGTGCCAGGGGCGATGACCGAAGTCGAGGCTCTGAAGAAGGCTGTTGTCGAGGCCGAGGGAAAGGCAGCTGCAGAGTGGGCTCTTCGTGAGAAGCACGAGGCCAGGGTTATTGAAGCTGAGCAAGAGCTTCAAGAGGTCGTGAGAAGATGCGAGGCCTTGGAGCAGAGTCTAACGGAGAAAGAATCCGAACTTACCAAGGCTCATCAGGCCGCATGCAATGCCAGGGTGAAACCCGGGGTGCCCTACAGGAGATCCAAGAGGCGAGGAAGATCGCCGCAGGTAAGGCTTGTTCCACGTAAGGCAAGTATTTTGGGAGAAAATCATGTTTTTAATCTTAAGTTCGGATTTCTCCAGGGGTGTTTGCGGAGCTGCCACGCAGCATATCTGATGCCGCATAATTCTACCGAGCCGAAGAAAGGAACACTGCGAATAAGCTCTTCTGGTCACAATATCTGGCACCAAATTATCCGGTGCCTTTTGCCGACCAACTGAAACAGCCGATCGAACTGCAGAAGGCGGCCGAGCTAGCCATGAAGGATTTGATTATCCGGCTATGGCCCGCTGAGCCGATTCCAGGCAGCTACTTCGGGCTCGTGAAACGGCTTGCGAGTGCCTGCCCTCGACTAGACGTCATCAAGCGGTCGGTCTGTATAGAGGGTGCGCGAATGGCCTTCGCCCGCGCAAAGGTGCACTGGGGGAAGATGGCTGCTGAAAAGCTGGTGACCGAGGGACCGCCGGAGGGAAAGGAGCACCGCAAGCCTGAGTTATATTATGAAAGTGTCATGAAAGGATCCTGCCTTGCGGCGGAGCAATGCACCAAGGACATTATATTTCCATGAATACAATCATGTTATCCTTTGTAATGTTGAACAAGGTCATTTCTATTATTTATTGCCTGTTATATAAAAGTTTATCCTCCTGCGCGGCCATTTTATATATTAATCCTGAGAGTTGGCCAGTCGTTGGCTTCTGCCCCCACGTAGGAAGTACGGGGGTGTTTGGGATAAACCTGATCACTCTTTATCCCAGTTTTGGGTCCTTCGAAGGAGGTGTTCAGCAAAACAAACCAGGCAATCGGACTATAGGTCTTTATCACTCTCACTTAGCCATAGGAGCTTTAGAAAAGGAAGGTAGGCGCAACCACTGGTGTTCGGAAGACCGCACGAGGGGCTCTATAAGCACCTGATCGAAAGAAAAGCCGATCCATCGCACGCTGCATTGGTTATGGCATTATGCGGGAGGAATCCTTAAAGATTTTACAACCTCTCGGACAGCTGACCAGCTCTCGCTGTATCATGACAGTCAGTTTTCGGCTTTCTCTACTGAGGTGCTCGTCCGGAAGAACCGGGACACAATCGCAGTAGTTCTCCCTGTGCCGCCTTAGCCGATATAGCGGAATGTAAGGCAGCAAAACATGGGAGCCGGGCAAACCCAACATTTGACCCAAGACATGATTCAGAGATGATGCATATAATGCTATAAGTTCGGGGTGTTTAACTTACATGAAGGTGTTCGGACTTTATTGCCGTATTATGGGTAAAACGAAGCCCCTGGCATGTTTAAGGCATATCGCGGTGTACGGATGCCATTTGAAAAAAGAATTTCAATAAGAGATAACGGCAGATAAGCGTCATATAAATCCACATGTCATATTTAAATAATACGTCGATGCGTATGAGTATATGTAAAGTAATAAAAAGAGAAAGTGACTGCGGAACATACTGAGACCAGGCGGGAAGAAGTTGTGTGCGGATCCGGAGTACAGTAGGATGGTCATCGAGGGGAATATCTAAGAGTTCCCTTGCGTGTTCGAGATGTTTCCATGTCGCCGGTCCTTGCCTGGGCAAAAATGAACCTATATAGAAAATGCAAGATGTGTTTGTGTGCCGCAGAGCGGTTGAGCCGCGGTATGTGGCTTGTCCTGGCTTTCGCCAGAGTGTTTAATTGAGCTCTGGCCGAGCCAGGCTATCCTGTCGCGAAGTAGTTCGGAGTCCTTTGGCGGTGTCCGGGAGCTTGGCCGTCGACTCGAGGTTCGATTGAAAGGTGCCACTCATTGCTTCTGTTTTTAAAGCAGCCGTATACTCTTTGGTACCGAGGGGGGTTCGGCCTTGCCATTAACCGTGATGACGCCGTGCGGACCAGGCATCTTGAGCTTATGGTAGGCATAATGTGGCACCGCGTTGAATCGAGCGAACGTGGTTCGTCCGAGCAGTGCCTGATAATCGCTGCAAAAGGGGACGATGTCGAAGGTTAACTCTTCGGCACGGTAATTGTCCGGTGATCCGAAGACTACCTCAAGGGCGATGGAGCCTGTACAGTTGGCCTCCGCACCTGGTATAATACCTCCAAAGGTGTCTTTAGTGGTCTTGATCACCGAATGATCAATGCCCATCTTGTGCATTGTGTCCTGGTAAAGCAGGTTTAGACTGCTCCCTCTGTCCATAAGGACTCGTGTGAGGTGGAACCCGTCAATTATTGGGTCGAGGACTAATGCGGCTGAATTTCCCTAATTGGTGTTAACTGGACGATCTATGCGGTTGAAGGTGATCGACCCTAGTTTATATTGTGGGACGACTGGTTCCGCTAAGTCGACATCCCTAAGGGTGCGCATCCGGTCCGGGTTGGGAGTGTGGGTGGCGTTTACCACGTTCACCATTTGGATTTGTGGGGGAAATTTCTTTTGCCCTCCTGTATTCGATGATCTGGGCTCCTCGTCGCCATCATCGCTTTGAGACCCCTTATCTTTGTTTTCGGCACCTTACCTGCCGACTTGTCTGAAGACCCAGCATTCTCTATTGGTATGATTGGCTGGTGTTCCTGGGGTGCCATGAATTTGGCATGGACGGTCGAGTATGCGGTTCAGACTGGACGGACCTGAATTGTCATTTTTGAATGGCCTTTTCCGCTGATCGGACTTAGAGCCACTAAATCCGGCATTGACTATCGTATCTTTGGTGTTTCCACCATTTTTGCGATGCTTGTGTTTGTTGCGTCGGGGTTTGCCGTTGCTATCTCTGGCCTCTGATGTGCCAGGATTGCTTGATGTGTTGTTGCTACGGGCCAACCAGCTATCCTCGCCCGCGTAAAAGCGGGTCATGAGTGTCGTGAGGGCTGCCATAGATTTTGGCTTCTCTTGGCCGAGATGTCGGGCGAGCCACTCGTCACGGATGTTATGTTTAAAGGCCACTAGGGCTTCGGCATCCGTACAGTCGACAATTTGGTTCTTTTTTGTTAAGAACCGAGTCTAGAATTTCCTGGCTGACTCTCCGGGCTGTTGTGTTATGTGACTTAAATCATCAGCATCCGGTGGTCGCACATAAGTGCCTTGGAAGTTGTCTAGGAATGCGTCTGCCAGGTTCTCCCAACTTCCGATGGAGTTTGCCAGCAAGCTATTCAGCCAATGCCGAGCCGGCCCTTTGAGTTTTAGTGGGAGATAATTGATGGCTTGTAGATCATCCCCGCGGGCCATGTGAATGTGGAGGAAGAAATCCTCTATCCATACCAAGGGGTCTGTAGTACCATCATATGATGCAATGTTCACGGGTTTAAACCCTTCTAGGAATTCATGATCCATTACTACGTCAGTAAAGCATAGGGGGTGTGCGGAGCCTCTATGCTGGGCTATATCACGACGCAGTTCATACGAGTCTTGTCTGTTGTATTCGGCCCGGCCGGATTTATTTTTAGTATATCCGGCGTGACGGTCGTCGTCACGCGCGCGCCCCCGTGATCCGTAGATCGATCTTGTATGTCCTGCTTTGTTTTCCAATACGTCTCGCAGGTCCTGTGTGTAGCCCCGGGCCTTGGTGTTTTTGTTTGACTGGCGACGGGGTGTGGGCTGGACTTCGGGTTAATATGCCGCTTTGTCTCGGCCACGAGATGGCCGGTCAGCCGCATCATACACTAGTAGTGTAGGCTTTAATGCTTCCTCCTCGAGTTGGGGTAGCAACCTGCGCTTTGGGTGACTTTTGGTTGGGCGCTCGGGTTCGGCTGCCAGAACCTCGGTCCATCTATCCGCTAGCAGATCTTGATCAGCTTGAAGCTGCTGCTGCTTTTTCTTCAGGCTTTTTGCTGTGCTATAAGTCGGTGCTTGAAGCGCTCCTGCTCGATGGGATCCTGAGGCACGATGAATTCTTCGTCGCCGAGGCTCGCTTCGTCTTCAGAGAGGGGCATGTAGTTGTCATCCCCTGATTCTCCGTCGGTCGCCTGTTCCTTAGGGCTCGTATGCCCATCCTCCCGCTCGAAGCCTGGCTAGAGGGGATTGTCTTCATCTTCGGCACTGTCCGCAGCGTTATTGTCTCTTGCGTCGGTATCGCTACTTTTGCTATGGCGGGGCTTAGAGCGGCGTCGATGACGCCGGTGCGAGGGGATTATCCTCCGTTGCCTTATTGCCATTGATTTCTTTGGGGGTGTCCACCATGTATATATCATATGATGAGGTGGTTGTCCAGCGCCCTGTGGGCGGTGGTTCCTGTTCTTCTCCTGCATCGTCGTCCATACCGTCAATGTCTCCGGAGTCAAAATCAAGCATGTCGGTTAAGTCGTCGACAGTGGCTATTAAGTGGGTGGTGGGTGGGGAATGAATTTTGTCGTCCGCTTCCCACTCAAGCCGGACATAGTTCAGCCAAGGGTCTCCTGACAAGCAGAGAGACCTCAATGAATTTAGCACGTCGCCCAAGGGCGAGTGCTGAAAGATATCCGCGGAGGTAAACTCCATAATCGGTGCCCAGTCAGATTCGATAGGCACGGACGCAAGCGGTTCGGAGCCTGTGGCCGGGGACGAATCCAAGGGTCCGGTAACACAAGTCTCATAGGAGGTGAAGTCAGTATTCGGCTCTATCACCGCTGAGTGTGCGGCCTCCGTGACGGGGTCTATCCACCCGTCCTCGGACGACACGATCTGCTCCGGATTGAGGGCTAGAGTAGCCACAGGTGTGATCTCCCGAACACCGTCCGACGGCACAGCTAAGTCATGCTCGTCGTGACTATGCGGCGCACCTGACATGGGCTCGAATCCGTCGAAGATCAAGTCTCCGCGGATGTCGGCAGTATAGTTCAAGCTTCCAAACCTGACTTGATAGCCAGGGGTGTAGCTCTCGATCTGCTCCAGATGGCCAAGCGAGTTGGCCCGCGGTACGAAGCCGCCAAATACGAAGATCTGTCCGGGGAGAAAAACCTCGCCCTGGATCGCATTGTTGCCGATGATCGAAGGAGCCATCAAGCCCTTATCATGACGGCATAGTGGAACTCTTAATGAAAGCACCAATGTCGGTGTCAAAATCGGCGGATCTCGGGTAGGGGGTCCCGAACTGTGCGTCCAAGGCGAATGGTAATAGGAGGCGGGGGACACAATGTTTACCCTGGTTCGGGCCCTCTCGGTGGAGGTAATACCCTACTTCCTGCTTGATTGATCTTGATGATATGAGTATTACAAGAGTTGATCTACCACGAGATCGTAGAGGCTAAACCATAGAAGTTAGCCTATGATTATGATTGTTCTTGTCCTACGGACTAAACCCTCTGGTTTATATAGACACCGGAGGGGGCTAGGGTTACACAGAGTCGGTTACAAAGGAGGAGATCTGCATATCCGAATTGCCAAGCTTGCCTTCCACGCAAAGGAGAGTCCCACCCGAACACGGGACGAAGTCTTCAATCTTGTATCTTCATAGTCCAATAGTCTGGCCAAAGTATATAGTCCGACTGTCCGAGGACCCCCTAATGCAGGACTCCCTCAGGTACGGGACCATAATCCATCTATTTCACACACACACGCTGGTGCATAATAATATGGATTATGTGTATTATATTTGCCACCACAACTGAGGGAATTAATTTCATATAAATTGGCCAGCCACAGCTCCAAGAATACGCAGAGGAGGTGGCCCGGGTCAGCGTCGGCGCCGTCCGGCGCGGGCCACGGGCCCGCTTCCAAGTGCGTCTGCACGCCGGCCACCCACGTCGGGTCCTTCAAGTGCCGCTTCTACCGCACCAACTCCCAGGGCCACGGCCAAGGCCAGGGAAGCCGCCCTTCTTCGCCCCCTTCACCGGCCGCGGCCAACGCGGTGCCGCGACACCCGGCCTCGTCGTCCTCGTCCTCGTCCTTCGGCTCCGTCGGGACCCAGTGACGCAGCCCAGGCATCGGCCTCGAGAATCAAGAACGCTCGACAACGGTGAGGGGAGGGAAGATCATATACATGTCATAAGAAAGGGAGTTTATTTACTGCTCCCTCGATGTATTGTTTCCTTTGTTTGGAGATTGATCACCATCCGTGAGTTAAGGTAAGGTTAATGTGATTGAGCGATTTTTCTGAAAATCAAATATCTGTTTTCTAATTAATGTGATTGAGTGATCTAAGATAAGGTTAATTAATTTAGATTTGATCTTTAGAGATTGTTCGTGATTGATTCTACATTACTAAATAACTTGTGCCAGTATGGAAAGTTCTGATCTATTTAGATTTTTTTTGTGTGTGAGAGCGTGACGCGAAAATAAACCGATGAAGTGGGAGAGGGGATGAAAAAATCTATGAAAAAGACCAGCGAAGGTGGGAAGAGGTACCAAAAAAATCATGGAAGGTGGGACAAAAAAAACTGGAAGCGAGACTACCAACTGCTCCATTAGGAGTAGAGATATACCCCCTCCGTCCGGTGAAGAGTGTACATCTAGAAATTTTAGAATAAATTATGGAGTTGAGTAAAGAATGCATTGAAAAGGTGCAAGCTACCATCTCTCTCCTTTTTAATTACCCAACCCCAATGAGCTAAGTACATGTAGAAATTAAGAAGACCATGTGTAAATTAATATTGATATTGATTACCGTGTGATGAGAGAGAAGTATTTTTTTCTCACTTTAAAATGCATTGGAAAAATAGAAGTACATTCGTTTATGAATAAATTTTGAAGCTAGATGTACACTTTTCACCGAACGAAGGGAGTATATAATTTGTCTAATAGAATGTTTCAAGCCATAATAAACGTTTGACTTTAATTCCGGTTTCTCAGTCTCCCAAGAGCCAAAATTCCGTGTCCCACTCCCACTGGATCCCCCAGATTGATTAATTCGGTTTCTAATTCGGTCGCATCTGTTTTTCTCTCAGTGTAGTGCATTGGCACGGGCCCCAGGCTTGCTACAGTATGCTACAGTGCCACTACAGGCCCAAAATGCTACAGTGCCAAAGTAAATAATTTACATGCCCCGGGCCCAGGCCCCCCGGCCTGGGTCCTAGATCCGCCACTGCACTATACGGAAGTGACATGTTTAATATTTTTTTTGCAAAAATGATTTAGATTTATTATAAAAGTTCATCAGAAGTATAAAACATAACATGATAAAAGTTACTCCCTCCATTTCACAATGTAGTGCTTCCTCTATCTCCGTGCTTCAATTTTGACCGTAAATTTAACTATCAAGATCAATTGCGGCGGAGGCAAAAATTATATCAGTGAATTCGTATTTGAAAGAAGTTTTCAATTATATAAATTTTTCTCCCGTCGCAGTTGGTCTCATTGGTTAAATTTATGGTCAAAATTAAACCTCGGGAAGCGCGGGCGCACTATATTTTAGAATAAAAGGAGTACATTAAGGTCTCTAGATAACGACAATAACACGGTCTTTGTGTAAATAGACTGCTCATGCCCGATTTAAGTAACTTTCCACCATTCAGCTACTCCAGTGATTTAATGTAACTTGCCACCGTTCAGTGTCCCTCTAGTCTGTGGTCATTTTTTCTTTACGAAAACATCAGATTTATTATAAAGATTTATCAGAAGTACAAAATATTTCAAACATAATAAAAATTATATCGAGGTTCATGAACCACCGAATGACCATCATCACAGTCAGAACGAGTTGTCGACGTGCCGCTGTCACCGCTTTCATACCGGAGCCGGCCTGACCTTATTGATGACAGCTGAGAAATCTTTGTGCACATGCCTCTAAGGACCAGCGTTCCGGAGCCGCAATCGTCGTCGTTGAACACCGTGACGAGTGCTTCATTTGATACGCATTTGCCTTGTGTGGCATGTCTGCTACTGAGCCAGGAGTCGGGAAGCAGTAGACATCGTGCAAACAATGTGAGGCGGGTTGGAATTTTCATCAGAGTAACAAAGCCGTGTCTGATGCCTCCCGTACAAACTTGGGCAAGAAGTTTATTTTGGACATACTTAAATTTATAAGAAGGTAGTATCATACACTAATATCATATGCATGATACTAATATATAATACTTCTCATTACAACCAGTCGAATACCTAAATAGTTCATTTCCATTATTATATTTTTCTTGACGTGCAGCCTATCCACCTCATCACATATGCCAAATCATCAATTATTTTAATTTTTTTCATTCATATATATTTACCAGAACGGCCCCACTTTGTTTTATGTTAACAAAGTATTTGTCACGGCAACGGCATGTGCATGCATCGATCGTGGATTCCGTTACCAGCGTACACAACCGACCAAAGACTTTACTGCACGACGGAAGACATTCCGTTTATACGGCAGAAAAATGGAAACGATCGAGCACCTCTCGCAGGACAAAATTACTGTTCTGACCCTTAAGGCAAACTAAATCCCGATTTGACCTCGTTCCGAAAAAAATTTCGTTTCTGACCTTTTCTGGTGACGCCAAGGTCCCTGGCGTCTGGGTTACGAAGCAGACGCCGGGGTCCCTGGCGTCTGGCCCCTGACCCGCACTGCCCGCCTGCCCGCCTGGTCCCTGGCGTCTGGGTTACGAAGCAGACGCCAGGGGCCAGACGCCAGGGACCCCGGCGTCTGCTTCGTAACCCAGACGCCAGGGACCTTGGCGTCACCAGAAAAGGTCAGAAACGAAATTTTTTTCGGAACGAGGTCAAATCGGGATTTAGTTTGCCTTAAGGGTCAGAACAGTAATTTTGTCCCCTCTC
This sequence comes from Triticum aestivum, assembly GCF_018294505.1. NCBI lineage: Eukaryota > Viridiplantae > Streptophyta > Magnoliopsida > Poales > Poaceae > Triticum > Triticum aestivum. The sequence continues at coordinate 105,868,966 of NC_057809.1, forward strand.
GCATGCATGCGCGCTCCTCCCTGAAAAAAAGAAGACCCGTCATTTCCCTTGGTGGTACTGTAGTGCGGCGGCTGGAACCTATCTATAGGTTAGGGCGCTTCTCCCGCATGACCGCCGGTCTAGCTTGCCTCCGTGGCTCTCGGGGCTCCTCTAGGGCTACGTTCTCATCGCCGGTATGCTGCCTGCGTCGTCGAGACAGCGGCCGCGATGCCCTGATCCTCCCTTCATGTATTTGTCTCTGTTCCGGGTAGGTCCGCCACCGCTGGGGTCTTAGGGAGGGCGATCCTTCCGCACGACCACCGCCCGTCGATCTGCCTGGCCTCCGAGGCCTCATTTTGGTTGGGACGCGGGTCTGTGTAACGCCCCTGATCGGAGAGGGGATCGGCGATCTAGAGTAGGTGAGAGGGAGCAGGTGAGAAAAGGGGATGAGCTTGGAGAAGGGGTTAGAATTGTAGAGGAAGGTTTGGATACAGAGAATGATCTACACACGCATGCCTCCACACGGCCACGAGCGGCCACCCTTAACGCACCCACGCCTCCACTTGGCAGGCCAGCTGGCTGGGCCCGCCAGCCAGCACCTAGGCACACTAATCAGCTGATTAGGTGTGACATTCTTCCCTCCTTAAGAAAAGGCCTCCCCCTCCCAAATGGGTGCCGTGGAAAAACGCCGGCGTAGCACGTCGTAGTTCTCCCAGGTGGCCGAGTCCGGGGACGACGACGACCATTGTATCTTGAGCTGCACCACGGGCGCGTCGCCATGCTTCATCATACGCCTCTCCAGGATCTTGGCGGGCTCTGTCGTTGACGCAGACAGGTCTTGGACTCGGGGAAGCTCGGCGAAAATCGGTGAGTAGTCCGGCGTGAACGTCTTCAGCTGGGAGACGTGGAAGACGGGTGCACGCGGTTGTCCGGCAGCAGATCCAGCTTGTAAGCCAGAGGTCCAATCTTCTCAAGCATGGTGTAGGGGCCGAAGAACTTGTAGGCGAGCTTGGCGCATGGGCGCGAGACCACGGAGCGTTGCACATAAGGCTGCAGTTTCAGCAAGACCTGTTCTCCCACTTGGAATGAGCGCTCGACGCAGTGCTTGTTCGCCTGCTTCTTGAAGCGGTGCTGGGCACGCGCCAGCTGGGCACGGATGGCATCTGCATGCTCTGCCCAGTCTAGGTCGTCGCCGGCCGGTGTCGCCTCCGCCCAGGTTGCCATTGCGCCCAAGTTGGCTTCTTTGCCATACAGGGCCTTGAAGGGTGTGCACTGGAGAGATGAATGGAAGGTCGAGTTGTACCAGAACTCAGCCATCGGTAGCCAGCGGCGCCACTTGCTGGGGGAATCGTGGACGGCGCAGCGCAGGTACATCTACAGGCACTGGTTCACTCGCTCGCTCTGGCCATCGGTCTGCGGGTGGTACGCCGTTGAGTACAAGAGCTTGGTGCCCGCGCTCTCGAGCAGTTCGCGCCAGAGGTTGCTGGTGAAGATCTTGTCGCGGTCGGAGACGATGGACGAAGGGATGCCGTAAAGCTTCACAATGTTGTCCCAGAACGCGCGGGCGATAGTCGCGGCGGTGAAGGGGTGGCGGAGTGGCACGAAGTGCGCGAACTTGGTGAAGCGGTCGACGACCACCATGATGGAATTGCAGCTCTCGGACGCCGGCAGGCCCTCGATAAAATCCATCGTTAGGTCCTCCCATGGCGCCGAAGGAATGGGCAGAGGCGCGAGGAGGCCGGCCGGCCTGGTGTGCTCGTGCTTGGCATGTTGACAGACGGCGCATTGATGCACGAACTCCTCCACGTCTCTCTTCAGGCCACGCCACTCGAAGTGCTTCTTGACGCGGTGATAAGTCGCCGTGACGCCCGAGTGGCCGCCCACCGCGCTGTTGTGGAGCGCGGCGATCAGCTTGGTGCGCAGGGCCGTGTTCGCCCCAATCCAGAGCCGGCCTTGACGACGAATGACACCGCGGTGGAGCTCGTACCCGTCTGCATCCGGGCTGGACACGGCTAGATGTTGGAGGTGCTCTTGAGCCTTCGCGTCCGTTGCGTAGGAGTTAGCCACCTCTTGCAACCACGCCGGCTGGCAGATCGAGAGCACGGCCACGTCCATGAGCTTGCCCACCCGGGAGAGCGCATCCGTGGCTCCGTTGTCGAGGCCGCGCTTGTACAGGAAGCGAAACTGAAGGCCGGCGAGCTTGGACATGGCCTTGCGCTGGACGTCTGTCTCGAGGTGTTGCTCGCCCAAATTGCAGAGACTCTTGTGATCCGTGAGGATGTCGAACGGCCCGCGTTGTAGATACTGTCGCCACTTGTCCACAGCCATCATAACCGCGAGGAACTCCTTCTCGTAAGTGGAGAGTTTCTGGTTGCGCGCACCCAGCACCTTGCTGAAATCGGCCACGGGGTGCCCCTCTTGAGTGAGCACCGCGCCAATGCCCGTGTCGCAGGCATCCGTCTCGATGGCGAACGGCTTGTCGAAGTTGGGAAGCGCGAGCACCGGTGTGGTGACCATGGCCTGCTTGAGCAGGTCGAACGCAGCTTGGGCGTGCTCGGACCACTCGAAGCCTTCTCTTGGTGAGGAGCTACGTGAGTGGCTTGGCGATGATGCCGTAGTGCGGCACAAACTTGCGATAGTAGCCTGTAAGGCCGAGGAAACCGCGAAGTTCAGTCAGCGTCGTTGGCGTAGGCCACTGCACCATGGCTTGGGTCTTCTCCGCATCGGTGGCGACGCCCTCGCGTGAAATCACATGCCCAAGGTAGTCGATGTGGTCGGTGGCGAACTCGCATTTGAAGGCCTTGACATAGAGTTGGTGTTGCCGGAGCAACTCCAGCACCGTGCGCACATGTTCCAGGTGCTCCTCCATCGTTTCACTGAAGACCAGAATATCGTCAAGGAAAATGATGACGAACTTGCGAATGTACTTACTGAAGATTGCATTCATCAGGCACTGAAATGTTGCCGGTGCGTTGGTGAGGCCGAACGGCATGACGCGGAACTGAAAATGGCCGTGATGGGTTTTGAACACCGTCTTGGCCTCATCTTCTTCGCGCATTCGAATCTGGTGATAGCCAGACCGCAGATCAAGCTTGGAGAAGACCGTAGCGCCCGCCAGTTCATTGAGCAGTTCGTCCACGATCGGCAGGGGAAACTTGTTTTTGATCGTCGCGTCGTTGAGCTGGCGGTAGTCGACGCAAAACCTCCAGGTGTCGTCCTTCTTCTTGACGAGCAGCACCGGTGCCGCGTAGGGGCTCACGCTATGAGTAATGATCCCCGAGTCCAGCATCTCGCGGACTTGCCGCTCGATCTCGTCTTTCTACAGGGGAGAGTAGCAGTAGGGGCGATTATTGGCCGGAATCGCCCCTTCCACCAATGTGACGGCGTGGTCATACTGACGGTGCGGCGGCAGTCCTTGGGGCGCGGCGAAGACATCGGTGTACTCGTCGAGGAGGTCGGCGAGTGGGGTCTGGCTCGGTGACTTGCGCTTGGTCTGCACGGGCGTACAAGCATCCACCATGGCCATTGCCCAAACCTCGTTGCCGGCGATCAACTTGCGAAGTTCTGCTGGCTCCACCGCCGTCAGGGTCTCGGTGGCCTTGGGTTTGACGCCGCGCAGCGTGACTTGCTCGCCGTCGTGGAGGAATGAGACGAACTTGTCTTGCTAGTGGCAAGTCATGGGGTTGTGCTGCGCCAGCCAGTCCATGCCCAGGATGCCATCGTAAGCGCCGATGTCGAGCTCGCGCATTGGTGTCGAGAAGGTGTGCCCCTGCATCCACCACTTCAGGTCGGGTACGATGCGATCACAGGTGAGGCGATCGCCGTTGGCGACCCGTACTTCCACCGGCGGCAGAGGTTGGGTTTGTGCGCCGATGCGGTCGATGAAGCTCTTGTTGACGAAGTTGTGGGTGCTGCCCGAGTCGAGGAGGAGCAGCATGACTTGGTTCCCGACCAAGGCGCGCAGGCGAATAGTGCTCGGCGAGTCGGAGCCGTCCAACGCTTGGGCTGACAGAACGCAGCACTCCGCAGGCCGATCTGGTGGAGCGGGCTCGTCCAAGAGCTGGAGAGCATGGATCACGTCGTCAGAGAGAACCTCTCCATGCCCCCCACGTGTATGGTGAGCAACTGTGTCGGCTGCGCGCAACGGTGCTCCCGTGAGTATTTTTCGCCGCACTTGAAGCAGAGGTTGTTGGCGCGCCTGTAATCCCGCAACTGGCGCTCCCGAGCGAATTCGTCGCCGACAGCGCGTGGGGCTGCCGCTTGGCGCGGTTGACCGCGTTTGTTGATGGAGGAGGACGCCCTGGAGGAACTGGTCGGCCCTGTGGACGTGTCGTGCCCAGCTCTTCCTCCTGAATGCGCGGGTGATGCTCGACGGGGCTTGTAGACGAACCGTAGCGCGCAGCTCGTCCTTCAGTCCCAACAAAAACTGGGTGATGAAGAACTTGTTGTTGATGGAGGGATCCAACGCCAGAAGGTGATACATGAGTTCATCAAACGCCGTGCGATAATCGGCGACGCTGCCCGTCTGCCGTAGCTGAAGGAGACGATGCATAGTGAGCTCAAACTCGTCCGCACCAAACTCTTCGAGCACGGCGGCGCAAAACATGTCCCATGTCAGGTTGCGGTGACTCTGGCGAAACGCCTGAAGCCAGTGCGCCGCCTGCCCCTCGATGTACAGAGCAGCGGTAGGCACCCAAAATTGCTGACCCACCTTGTAGAGCTCAAAGTATGCCAAGCAACGATCCAGCCATAGGTAGGGTGCGGATCCGTCGAAACGGGGGAAATCGTGTTTTGGGGGTTTGTGGTAGGAGCTCTCTGGGTGGCTGGGGCTGGGCGGCGGCGCGGTGACCCCAGCCATGGGCGCACCGGGAGGGGGAACCGGAATGAGTGGTGGTCGGTTGTCCCCCAGACGAGCGTGAGCAGAGGCGGGGCGATGGGGCTCCGCGTGGGGGGGCTGATGGCGCGGAGGCGGTGGTGGCGGTGGTGGTACCAGCCTGGTGACAGAGCCCGCTGGTGAGGTCGAGCTGTCGACGGTCTTGCGGGTCGCATCGATGTCTGCCTGCGTCAGATCGAGCTGCCGCGAGAGGCCCCGCAGCTCTGCCGAGATCAGGTTGTTGAAGGCGATCTGCGCCTCGAGTTGCTTGCCGCGGAGAGCGGTTTGCTCGTCGAGCTTGGTGAGGAGGGAGTCGAGCATCTTCGCGATGTGGGCGTTCCCTTCCTCCATGGCTTCCAGGACTTGCCGCGTCGCAACGGAGGGCTTTGAGGGCGCCGTTGCTCCTGCCTGAAAGGGGATCGAACCCCGCGACGGATTTTGGGCGAGATCCGGCGAGCGGACTTGCATCGTGCGCGGTGGATGTTACCGATCCACCTCCCAAGCTTCAGAAGGTGCAGCGGCGGCGAGGGGGAAATTTTTTTGGCTTTGAATACCAATGTAACGCTCCTGATCGGAGAGGGGATCGGCGATCTAGAGTAGGTGAGAGGGAGCAGGTGAGGAAGGGGGATGAGCTTGGAGAAGGGGTTAGGATTGTAGAGGAAAGTTTGGATACAGAGAATGATCTACACACGCATGCCTCCACACGGTCACAGGCAGCCACCCTTAACGCACCCACGCCTCCACTTGACAGGCCAGCTGGCTGGGCCCGCCAGCCAGCACCTAGACACACTAATCAGCTGATTAGGTGTGACAGTCTGGCTGCGGTTCCATTGCTGGTCACTCAAATTGTTGAGGAAGACGCGTCCTAATCGCCCTGTGCGCGTCGTTCCTCTACCCAGGCCAGGAGCCCAGGACCTCCTCGGGCAAGCCTGCAGGCCCCCCTCGCCTCTGGCTGCTCTCTATCCATTGAGACGCCTGTCAGGCTGTGGTTCCCGGCGCAAAGACAACCTCTCCTGCATATATGATGCCCCGCCCATTGCTGAGCTCAACATACCGGCCGCTGCTCTGGTGTTGCAATTTCTTCTTTCTGTTGCCGCTGTCTTGGTCTGTCAAGAGGTACATCTGGCCATTCTCATCTTCCTCGGAGTCCTACAAATCCCTGTTTTATCTTCCTGGTGTTGCTGGCATGGCTGGGGAAGCAGTATGTGTTCCTCAACCGGTCCTTACTAACATTTATATGTTCATCTATCGTGTTACATTCTTGGTTTTCCATCATAATCTATGTGATTTTTAGTTGGTTTCTTTTGCTGTATCATTGACCACTGTTCTACTTTACAGTAGTTGTTCTGGGCCGCTCATTCACTTCTAATGCCAGTAGCTCTCTACATGTTATATACAAACTAGTACATATGCCCATGCGTTGCGACGGTAGAGATATTCTTTTGAGAAGCAATGAGAGAGATAATTGATGTGTGCACCAAAAACATTCTACACAGTAGTTGGACGACAGAGCGAGGAGATGTTGTCTTTTCTCAGATCATGCTTGGCCTGCGAGATCTTGATAGTGGTGGAGTTAGTCGGCGTGACGACAACCAACCAACTCGTGCCTTTTTTTCCTTTGGGTTCACCCTCGTATCGTGGTTGTGGCTCCCTCCTCATTTGATGGCTGCACGACGACCTTCAGGGAACGCTTGTTTCGCCCTCATGTCGGAATTGTTGTGGCCCCCTCCTCATTTGGTGTTTGTAAGGCATGAGTATAAATCCAAAAAAAAAATGACAAGTTGAAGGATCGAACTCACCACCTAAAAACTCAACCACTGGGTGCTGGCCACTCGAATAAACGGGTCCTGCTTACCAATGACCAGTGCGAACGTTTAAGAACATACTTCATCACCATATTCAAAACCTTTTTTAATATATTTTTTCGAAAATTTCCAAAAATAAATTAATATTTATGAATTGCAAAATATTTTTAAAACATGAACAGTTTTTGAAATCCAAAAAGTTTTTCAAAAATTTCGTTCATTTTGGAAAAATATGAACAACATTTGAAATAGAGAGACTTTTTAAAATTCACAAACATTTTATCGAAAACATGAACCTTTGAAAAAGCATTAACTTTTTTTGAATTTGGGATCAATTTTTTAAAACAGGAACATGCTTTAAACATTTATAATAATTTTTGAAAATGTGTTTATTTTAACCACGATCATTATTTTTAATTTGTGAACATTTCACTAAACAAGAATGTTTATAGAATCGGGAACATATTTTAAAATCTAGTTCTCTTTTGAAAATCCCAATTTGTTTTGGAGAACACAATTTTTTTAGAAAAAATGGAACATTTTGTAAAATGCAATTTTATGTTGAATATCTCGATTTTTTTGGAAGACACAAACATTTAAAAAATTGGATTGTTTTTGTAATTTTGAACAAATTTGAAAGGACAACAAAAAATGTCAAGTTTCGAACATTTTTTAAAACATGAACAACATTTTGGAATTCGGAAATATTTTCTAAAAATTTAAAACACAAATCAAAATTCTGATTTTTTTTTTAATTTTGTATTTAAGAAAAATGTAAAAAAATGAAGTTTGCAGGGGAAAAAGTAAAAATAAATAGAGAAAGGAACAAAAAATATAATAGAAATGAAACACAGAAAAAAATGAAAACGGGCTGGCACAGCCTTGCGCCCTGTGCGAAGGTCAGACTATTTGTCGTCACGTGCGGTAAATAGGGTTTTCCTAGCTGTGTGTGCAGGGAAAAAATGATCTATTATTCCCGCTAGACAGTAACTTAATCTTATATTTTCTTCAATTACATTACATGCATATCTATTCTAATATACATCAATAACTTCAGGTTCTGACATTTTGCTTGATGCAAGCAACTCCTTTTTATTTGAGGTCTTCTGCTTTTACCATTGTTGCAAATATGGAGGGTTCTCAAAGTTTTTTCTTTGGATATGTAGGTGTTTCAGGTAATCAGTGAAGATCATGAGTGTACGCCAATTAATATGGGTTGGAGGGAGTAACACTTTTACACCCCCGCCATGCTCCGTATATTCTTTATATTGTTAAGTCTTGATTTCTACTTATAAACAGGGAATGTTCTCACCCTGCAAAAAAAAAACAGGGAATGTTCTCAAAATTAACCTCATAGGTGCATACAATCATATAGTGAGTTGACTCCATCAAACCAAGCAAATTCATTTGAGCACATATTTTGCAAATCACATTTTGGTTAATTCTTTCGTCAACCGAAGAAAAAATAATTGTACCATAACCCCGGCAATATTTTCTCTTCTTTCTTCTTTCCTTCCTCAATGTGCATCTCTCAAATGAGCTGATTGGCATGCTAACATCCCGCAGCAACGCGCGGGGAATCATCTAGTTTAATTAATTTGCGGTATTGCTAAAACTCATATCGCACCGGTGTCTGATGCCTCTCGTAGCCATCGAATCTCCGCGCGGAGATTTGCAATGGACTAAGAAACTATCACAGCGTCTGTTGTTGCCGGTTGGAGATTTGCAATGGACTAAGAAACTGTCACAGCGTCTGTTGTTGCCGGTTGCAGCATGACATCTCAACGATCACAGCATCCATCCTCATCACTCGCAGCATATTGTCTCACCAGTCAGCATCCGCCATTGCCGCTTGTGCCATGTAGTCCTACTGATCACAGCGTCTATTGTCATTGCTCACAGCACGTCTCGCAACATTTCGTCCAACCAGTTGCAGCACCCTATTGTGCCGCTCATGGCACCACATCACTGACATCACTCGACTAAGACTTGGTTAAGTCTCAGACGACTGAGTAGCCACACCCATTAATTTGTTTTAGGGTAAACCTAGAACTGCAATTTAATATTCTCTCTGTCCCAAAATAAGTGACTCGACTTTATACTAATTTTGTACTAAAGCTAGTACTCCCTCTATCTCAGTTTACAAGGCTTGCACGTGTATCTAGGTTATCAATTTAACTTATATAAAATAAATTGTTTAACATAAAAATTATATCATTAGAAAATAGAATATCTAAAGTTTCTAATGGTATATTTTTATAATTTATGACTCTTATTAAGTTGGTCAAATTAACGACCTAGGTACACGTGCAAGACTTGTAAACTGAGATGGATAGAGTACAAAGTTGAGTCATTTATTTTGGGACGGAGGGAGTAGTATGAAACATGAAACAGATGGACTAATTAATACTCCCTCTGTATAGATGTTTTAGGTCACTACTATTACACGGAGAATTGGAATGGAGCAGTGGTTGCAAATCATCAGGTCGTATGCTTACAAAACCTTGTTTACGTGTGCTCTGCCTGGGGCATCTTGCTCCAACTACTATTAAAAAGAACAAATCCTGTGAAGTTGCTGTATAATAACACGGCATAATCTTGTTTATGTGTTGCTTCTGCATAATCCTGTGAAGTCCAAAGTTTTCCAACCAAAAAACTTTTGTGAAGTCAAACCTTTCTGTACAGGATACTACAGGCCTGGCAGCCATCCTTGGCGAAAAGATATACCAAAATGATAAATCCTGCCCAGGTTACATGATGAGATTGACATCGTTCATTTACCAACCCGCACAAATAACTGCGCAGACCGGCAGATCACTCGAGTTGCACGGCATCTTTTAGCTTCATAACCTGACATGCCAACAAATAAATACAAGATTAGCAGCTCAGTTCTTCGGTTGGTTCCTTTGACCTGCTTTTTTTTGTCTCAAGACGCATTAGCTTCCAGGTATGCTCGCCACTCGCCCAAATGACACAGAATCTGGAGGTCTTTCACAACTCAAAGCACCTCCTTTTCCAGTTTCAGCACAGCCATGAATGCCTCCTGAGGAACTTCGACCCTTCCGATTGCTTTCATTCTCTTCTTTCCTTCCGCCTGTTAGCAAATGTCAAAGAAACATATTATCTTGTCTACTATAGAGGAAAGCCCTCTTAAAATTTAAGAAGTTAACTTCTGCTGAGCACAATCAATAGATTCTCCAAAGCTAATTTTGATCGAAGAATTACCTGTTTTTTCAACAACTTCTTTTTCCTTGATATATCACCCCCTGCAAGTGAAAGAAAACAGTGGTGTGACTAATCTTTTGCAAGCTGTGAGGACAAAGTGTAGCGATCTTTGTTTTTAAGAAATAGACCATTGCAGTAACTAATAGAAAAATGTTCAGATAAGTGTGTACAGGATCAAGAACATGAGACAAGGAACACAGCATTTGATTGGCTTTATGAAAATGTCAGAGTACAAGTTTTAGTATTTCAGTTTACCGTAGCATTTTGACAAGACATCCTTCCTGATGGCTGATAGGGCTTCGCTTGCAATGACCTTTGCACCAATACATGCCTGTCAAAGTGCTGATTAGCATCTGATTGCTATAAACAGGAGTACTAATTGAGTGGTTATTACTCTTTGGAAACATATGGCTGCTCCTACTTTCCACCAAGCTACTCCCTCCGTCCCATAATGTAAGACGTTTTTTGACACTGCACCAGTGTCAAAAAACGTCCTATATTATGGGACGGAGAGAGTACTAAAGTAGCACTTTTCTGATTTAAAGAACTGACCTAGGCCCTCCTAAGATCTAAGCCAACACGGAGGTGGTCCCAGTTCCTCCTTTGTAGTTTGTGATTACAATCAACTCACTAACAAAGAATTTGATTGATGTTCTTTCTTGATATAGGTTGCCAAAAGTGGGTGAAACATGTTAGGCACCGCCGACCACAACTTACAGTCTCCCATGATCGTCTGCCCAAGCTTGCTATGCTGATATATTGCAAGAAATATGTGAGAACAAGACAGATGAAGCTCACTTGAATAGGTATTTTAAACATTTGCCGAGGTATAAGTTCTTTCAGCTTCTGGGTGAGCGCTCTGCCAACAGTGTATGCCTAGAAAAATATTCCAAATATCAGATCACTTGAGAACTTATTGCATAACAACCAGTAAACATAAGTTGTAGCTTCCAAAATCAAGTAGGAAGTGAATACATTGCACAAACAAAGAGTGAACTGTAAACTTGAATATTTAGGTGTTAGGATCTGAGGACATCTGATGCTTAACATCTGTTCAAAGGTTTGGTGATGACCCTAGAGTATATGGGTTCATGAACACAAAAAAGGAAGACAAATATGAGACTAATTCTAACCTAACATAATCTTATCTTTAGCAATAAGTATGGTTTCATACTGAAATGTGTGAGTATTTTCCAGGTTCTTAATATCCTTTTGCGGTTTGCGGTAAATGTATGTTCACATGGAGGTGTTTCTAGACAGCATACATTCTCTCTCTGGTTTTAGAGCTATATATCTATCAACAATATGATTGTGCATAGACCAAGAGCTCTAGCTTTCGAAGACTCATGAAGAGAGTAACACAAATGAGTCTGCACAGATAAATGAATCCTATATATGATGGATCAAATCAAAGGTTATACGTCAAGGACAAAAACAAAGGTTATATGTTTGAGAAAGAAATCAAAAGGTTATATATTCGAGAGAGAAAATAAAGGTCATATGAGTACAGTTGTACTAGCTAGCAAGCATGTGTCTTTAATAGGTAAGGCACCTTCTCTTTGTGTACAATTGTCGACAATGCTTCCACAGGCTCACCATTGATTTGTATGTCCAGCTTTACTAGGTCACTTACCCTGTACCTGCAAATTAGGAAAATATACATCAGTTGATTTTGCACAAGGAACTATTGAACACTAAAAAGCAACAACAGATGGCTAACGTTTAGAACAATATACGAGCAACCACGGTGCTGGAATCTGAAGTGCAAACAATCTTTTATGTGAGACCTCTGTCTAGTCTTTTATGACCTGCAGTATAACAGAAGTCTAACCTTCAAACTGGTAATATATACATCCCCTATCAAGACATGTGTACAATAAAATGTAATATTATTTGAGAACATTGTGAAATAAAATACTCCCTTCATTTCTATATACAAGGCCACTTCATATGTTATGTCTAACTTTGACCATTAATTTTACCAACAAATGTGAGTTATATGCCACAAAAAGTATGTCAATGGAAGCACATTTCAAAGAACTTTCCGATGACATATTTTGTACTCCCTCCGTCCAAAATTACTTGTTGTAGAAATGGATGTATCTAGACATATTTTTAGTTCTAGATGCATCCGTTTTTATCCATTTCTACGACAAGTAATTCAGGATGGAGGGAGTATGACATATAAGATATAACCCATATTTTGTTGACCAAAATTGTAAGTCCAAGTTTGACATGAAAAACGAAGTGGCCTTGTATACATAAATGGAAGGAGTATTAAACTCCATAACTCAATTGTTACTGCTAGAGATTATATTCACATAAGCAACTGCCACATCATGATCATTAAAGTGCCTTGGAGTAGAAAGCTAGTGGAATATGTTGCAGGAGCAATCTTGTATTGCTCTACGGAAATAAGCTAACATATACAATGCATGCACAATTTGTCGGCAAACCCTCATAGGATGGGGTAACACAGAACAGGAATTAAAAGTACATAACACTGGGGAGGAAATATGTACCCGACAACTGAATATTCCATGCTAGCATATCCTTTGCTTCGAGATTTCAGTTGATCAAAGAAATCACCAACCATCTGCATAACAGTTACAAAAAATATATTTTATAGAAAGACCACCAAGTAACTGGATTGGTTTCTTAAATTGAAAAAACAAGCGAGTGGGCCTTCAGTATAATGCATGTATATTCGCCAGAATAGACAAGACTGATTCGTATATTGGCATTGTTGGAACACATCAAGTCAAGACATATACTTATGAAGAACCTCTCACAAAGTCGAGCACAAACAATATTACAGAAACCGCAGCAGATACAAAATTATTTGACGCGAGGAGGTGCATAAAATGAAGAATAAGGTTGGAAGGTTGCATTTGAATGAAGGTAGTAGTGATTAGCGACTGTGATGCTTAGTACTCCCTCCGATCCAAAATAAATGCCGTGGTTTTAGTTTGAATTTGAACTAAAACCACAACGCTTATTTTGGATCGGAGGGAGTATATGATAATTACACGATATTGATAAAACAATTACATCATCTCCACTGAAACTTATCTTTGGATAATATGTTGTATGTTTTGCAGATGCATTGAGGTATGCATCTCATAACTTCTCATAGTTGATCCTTTTATTTGCTTCATGCAAGTGTTAAATTTGATAAGTTACAGCAGGCAGAACATGTTTGTAGTCAAAATAGTTGCTGCATACCTCTGCTAGTGGTAGCATATAAGTAAGTTTGGCCCTGTTTTCTGTAATGTAGTTCATTTCCTTGAATTCACCTCTTCTCTCTTGACCCAGCTCCATTATTGGGCCAATATAGTCCTTTGGTGTTAACAATTCAATCTGAAACAGGGAAGAGCAGATACCAAATAGGAGAATAAAAAACGTGTAGAATACAGTGCCTCCAAAGTTCAGGAAAAAAGGACATGACTGCAAATGGATGGTGGAAGACTTATACAACAACCACCTTTACGTATGGTTCTTCAATCGACCTCTGTTTACCAGGTTCTGGAAGCAAGGATGGATTTGAACATTCAACCTACATGACATCTGTAAGTAAGCATATGTGTACATTAACAGTGCAATGCCAGATAAATAAAGATGGTATGTTTACAAGTCAATCTGGATCAGTAACCATTTTGTTTACTTTATTAAAAGGATGTCAGATTTAGCAACCATGGCTAGGTCTTTATGCAACCTGCAATGGCTTAGCTCATATGCTTAACAGCAGCATTGAGGAACTCTTCAGCAGTAAGCAAGAAAAGGGTAGAAACATCTAAAATGGCTGGAAATGGTTTCCATCTCATGTCCACCAAGTACAGTGGGAGTTAACTTGCATATACAAATAAAGCACTAGATGGATCCCAAGAAAAGACAATGAAGTTCAGCGGTCATAGAACTTACAGTTTCATTATTGGAACAGTTGACACGGTAAACCACACTGGGTGCAGTAATTATTAGGTTCAAATTGTACTCTCTCTCAAGCCTTTCCTGAAAATACAGAACATTACATTGTACAAAATTCAAGTCAGCATGGTTGTGATGTGAGATGCATTATTAAGAGCTAAGTAGATTGTACAAAACCTGAACGATTTCCATATGAAGAAGACCAAGGAACCCACATCTAAATCCGAACCCCATGGCACTAGAAGATTCCGGTTCAAACTGCGCAAATAACCAAGATAAATATCACCAAGCTAAGAAACGTAATACAAAATGCTAATGGGTGATCAACACTCAACATCGCAGATTACAGAGCCCTAGAGAATAATTGCACTGCAACTTTTTATGTGTTTTCTGCAATCTCTTCTAAATGTTGTACAAATGAGATTGGAGACCAACACTATTTTCTTACCATGTAGAAATGGAACACTGATCAACTATTCATAAATGAAGACACTGCCTTTACTACTTTTTTTCTCTTTGCTCATGTTTTAATGCAAGAATACTAAATCATTTTCTTTAACATCAGGGGACAGTATATAAACTAAATATTCGTTGTTAATTTAGCTGTCATAAATTGCTTTAGAACTTCTATGCCTTCTGCGGGGCAAAATAATAACAAAACTTTGGTTATATCAATGCAAATCCGTATACAACAATCATGGTCTACTTGCATGTTGCATCTAGTATGAACTATATTAGATCAGTTTTCTTGAAGGTTCATACAGATGAACTACGATATCAAGATATGGGTTAAGAAAAGAAGTCTGAACCTTCAAACTAAAAACAAAATAACCAAATTAGTTCAACAATACACTCATGCTAATCTGACGATCTTGCACGGATGGCTCATAGGCATGATAAGAATCCCACCTTTAGGGCAGCATCATTTAGCTGAAGTCTCCCCAATGCTTCCCGCAACTCCTCAAACCTAGTGCCAACTTGAATGTTTAATACAAGATAAATTATGCTTCTGCAGTGAAGAAAAAATTTCATTTCAAGGAGAAAGTACAGTACTGATCTGCCTCTAAAGGAAACAAGCCGCAGAAAACCATTGGAGTAGCTTCTGAATATCCTGGTAAAGCAGATTCCGCTCTTTTTGCAAAATGGGTAATTGTATCACCCACCCTAGCATCTGCTACTGATCTTATGGAAGCAGAGAGATAGCCAACCTGAAGGAGTGGTAAAGACATAAAGAAATTTGGTTTGACAGAATTATTGCAGTACTCACTATGAATAGAATTTGGGCCTCTTTGGAATACAGAATTATAAAAACACAAGAATAGGAGCAGTGTAGGATTTAGGTATCCTTGGTTTGCTGAATTCTGTGTGAAACAAAAACACATGATTTTGCAAAACTAGCTTGTTGGATGCTCCATAGGAATTTTACAGGAATTTGAAGAGAGAGAAAGAAGGTGCATGCAAGACACGAAGGAAAACTTTTAAAGGTCTAACACCTCTTGCTAGAATTTCTAATTTACTATGGAGTTGGGACTTATGAAAGCAATCCATAGGAACTTCGATGATCTCATTCCTTTGATCCAGAGTTCCTCCATAAGAAAATTCCTACGTTTTGACATCCTACAGGACTTCTTTAAAGGCCTCACTGGAACACAGCTTTCTAAGAACGTACAAACATAAGAAATGTAGAAATGAGATTGCATACCATCTAGAAGGGAACCAAAACAAGGGAATATGGACACTTCACAGGAATTTGGAGAGAAAGAAGGTGCACGTGAGATGCAAAGGAAATTGTTAATGAAATTTGACCTCCTGCTAGAAATCCTATGAACTTACGGTGTAGAAAAGCAATTAGTAGTAAATTGGCTGCTCTACTTCCTATTATCCAAAGGTCCTGGATGGGAAACATTCAGATAGACCGAAATCTTACAAAATTCCTATGAAAAATCCTTCAACCCAAAGGGGACCATAATGCATAAGATTTGATATTACGCACGGCTTAATTCACGTCATCTTGAGCTAACCCGAGTCCAAATGGAACAGCAACCTGCCCGAGGTATAGTCAAGACACGTGCAGAACTGTTCAGAGACTCTTGGACTGTAGGATTTTCGAATGAATTTTGAAAGATTATAATCTTTAGGGATTTTTCCCCATAAGAGCCCTCTGGATCATAGGATTGGGGTTGACAAATTCCTGTAAAGTTCCTTCAAGCCAAAGGTGTATAGATGGCATATTTGGTGAACTAGACCAATAATCTGGCGTCGATTAATACATGATAGAAGTCCCCATTTTGGTAACTAAAGTTGATACCACGAGACAGTCAAACAGTGAACTGGCAAAGTTACCTCGCCAGCGTGCAGTTCATCAGCTTCCATCTGATTGGGGGATAGTACACCAATTTCATCAGCAACATACTCCTGTTTATTTTGACAATATACTCAGCATAACATTCTATACCCTGCACAGCTAAGGTTCCAGGGGAAAATAACTGTAAAATGGTATTATGATTGAGAAATACTTGACAGAAGTGGTAAAACACTAATGGCTTCATTTTGTTATCGCATACTAGAACAGAAACTTTGGATGGTAATTTACAGAAGTGGTATTGTGCACTCCAATGTAATTGTGTTTTCTGGAAAACTATTGTCCCTTGAGATGAACACAGCAGTTTACTGGAAAGGTTTCAGCTTTGCTTTAGTACCTTTTTATTGGCCATAAAACATATCTTGTCCCCTTTCCTTATACTGCCATCAATAACTCGAAAATACACAATGACACCTCTGTATGCATCATAATAGCTGAAATTACAAAGATAAACATTAAACCAAAGTTATTATATAGATCAATTATTTCTGTCTGCCTGTGGAACTTTGGCACTCGGAAAATTCACGGAGAAAATTTTAAGTTGATCGAGTTCTTAAAGGGTACCTGTCAAATATAAGAGCCCTGAGAGGATTTTTTAAAGTATCCTTTGGTGGGGGGACCTTGTTCACGATGGCATCTAGTATTTCGATGATGCCTATGCCCTCCTATAGAGACACAATAACAACAACACCAACAACAACAAAGTTAAATTATTATATCTGTTCGCAAAAGGAGATTAATAGATTCTATATAAAATTGTACATCAGCTGCGTAAGTAACTCTACAGAAAATAGTAAGGTAACGAAAACTAACCTTTGCTGAACACCTAATTGCATTACTGCAGTCCAAGCCAATTATCTGAGAATAGAGAAGGCAAGGATGAATTAGACTATTAAGAACCGATGGGGCATAATTTCGACTCGGAAATGAACAAAATTGTTTTGGGCAATTGTCAGGATAAATTAGAACAAACGTCAAAAAATACCTCTTCAATCTCTTGCGCGATGCGGTCAGGTTCAGCACCAGGAAGATCAATTTTGTTTAGAACCTAAACTAGAATAGAAAGTCATCTGTCAAATACACAAAAATGAGAAGCCATAACAGGACATCACACCAAAATGTCCATTTCATGAGGGAAACCACATAAAGACTTGGGAGATTTTTCCATCCTTTATATTCATCTACACGGAGCAAAATGCAACAACTGCTTAGCCATTTTAAAGCTACTTTTCATTATTGTCTGACTGAAAGGGGGAAACATCTTGCTCAAACAGTATATTATTGGCTGAAATATACTCATCTTTACTCAAATTTGCACCCAATTCTAATAAGGCACACATAAAACACTCAAAATAACTCTAGCGTCTCAAATGCTCGGGCAAATGAAATATGTGGATTTGTTAGCAGCGAAAGGTAAATATTGTAAAACTATAAGATGTAGAACTCATTATTGTGTGAAGAAATTGACAGCTCAAACTAACCGGTATGATTTCAAGGTTGCTTTCCAGTGCAAGGTACACATTTGCTAAGGTCTGCGCTTCAACACCCTGCATTGTCAAATCAGATATCTTTAACTGTCTTGGAAAAGATGTAATGGAAACTAGTGATGCCATTTAGCCAGCCTCTGAAGGCAAAGGTAAATGTCTTCGAGTACATAACTATTGAACTTACAGGAAGGAAATATATATTGCACCTGAGAAGCATCAACAACCAGCAGTGCACCCTCACAAGCAGCAAGAGATCGGGAGACCTAGCAAACAGTCGGACACTTCCTCAGATGTTTCAACCAACTCCAAATCTTAAAAGCATGCTAGGTTGAAAGTATCAGAGTGCCATCTCAGACAACTCTAAACGACCGCACAAATTGCAGTGGAGTGGAACATTCATGTATATGCCTGTATTTTTTGAAAAAAAATATATCTTCGCTGCCTGGAAGCAGCTTAATATGCCATACCTCATATGAGAAATCGACATGACCTGGTGTATCGATTAAGTTCAGGCAGTAAGGCTCATTGTTCATGACGTAACGCATCCGAGCTGCCTAAAACAACAAATGATTAGAGCGACAGTACATAAGAAGGAACATGCAGATCAAAACCATCAAGTAAACAACAGCGTAAGCTAACAAAATCACAAGAACATTCATATGGCAAGCAGCTAACAGCGAGTATCTGGTCTTATTTCTTCTCTCTAGCCTCCACATTTACAGTGGGTTAATATGTTTGGCTAAAGTACTTACGAGAACATATGGCATGAATCCAGAGATTTTAACCAACTACACCATCATTTCGCGTACCTGCAGTTTGATTGTGATCCCCCTCTCCCTCTCCAGGTCCATGTTATCCAGGAACTGCTGTTTCATATCCCTCTTCTGCACCGTCCCTGTCATCTCGAGGAGCTTATCCGCCAGCGTGGATTTCCCATGGTCGATGTGCGCGATGATGCAGAAGTTCCTGATGTTGGTAATGGGGACCTGCCAGACATCGAAAATTGCTACTTTCAGTTAAAAATTCAGGGCGCGCGCAAACTCCAGACAAGTACAATGTCGCGACTACTGATGAACACAAAGCTCAGGGCGTTGCGCTGCGTGAGGGAGGCGGAGGTTACCTTCTGGAGGCGGTCCTGGCCGGCGTCGGTGGAGGAGGCGGGGGCGGAGGCGGCGAGGCAGAGGACGCGGCCGCGGGAGGCGGCTGAGAGAGCGCGTGGGCGGGAGGCGGCCGAGAAGGGTGCGGCAGGGCGGCGGAGCCCTGAGGCGAGCGGCGACGGCGACGGCGGAAGGACGGCGAGGCGGCAGACGGCGGAGGTGGTGGCCATGGAAGGAGGAGCTCCGAGGTGGGCAAGCGTTGGCGCTTCTGGGCCGCAAGGCTTCCTTGCCTTGCCGCCGTCTGTCTATCCACAGACGCTGTGGATGTTTGGTTGCTAGCTAGTAACCGTTGCATTATTTTCATCCTCAACAAATTGCTAATATCTATTAAATCAAACATTTTGTTTGGCATCTCAAAATAAAAACATTTTGTTTGGACAAATTCTTTCATCAAGAGATAAGAAAAATACTCCTACAACAAAGGCTTGACAACTTTAACATGTTCATGACTTAATTTGAAAATATAGTTTTAGAATTGGACTAGCTAATAAAACCAGGATATTGGATAGCAATATATCTTAAGTTTCCTTTGGATGTAGACATTCATGGGCATGGCATTGCATTGGCTCCAATGCCAAATATCCAAGATATTGATACCAAGGTTCTGTTCAAATTCTAGTGTTTGGATGTTTGTGTATCCGATATTTAGAATCCCACGAAGACACCAATATTGATTCATGTTTGGATGGTGAAAATGTTGAATTGCAAATGGACGTGCTCCTCCTGCCTATCGGCGTGCTCCTGGGCATCCACTTCATCCTACCATGGCGGTTCCATGGTTCTACACGAATTGCACTGAGGGTGACCGATGATGAAGGGGACGCACTAGGGAGTGACGGGGGTGGGCCTAATAGCACCAGAGCAAGAGACGACGCACCGAGGGTGGGGTGGGGGAGGTCGGGTCCCGGGGATGGCCAGAGGAGTGTTGTTGTCGAGTTTGAACAGGGCCATCCTGGCGTAGGAACTAGCGGTGTCGGCATGGTTTTGGTGGAGAATCTAGTGTCCTAGGAGGCGACCTGGAAGACGCGTCGACCTGGACTTGGCTAAGAAGACGTCAGAGGAGGAGGTCGTGGATGGGCAAGCTGACCTCGATCTCCTGGCGTGGTGGCTACGATGTGTTGGCGTAGGAGATGTGCAACACGCTGGTGAAGGTGGTGCGGCCACGGGAGGCAACAGAAAGGGCAGGCTATCTCAATCTCCTAGCATCGTAGTGCACTTTTAAGAGATGCAACACGTGGTTGAAGGTGGTACAACCATGGGAGGCAGTGTCGGTGATCGTGTGCTAATGACGAGACATCCAGCGAGCAGCAACATCAACTTGCAGTGGTGGATGCGGTGCTAAAGCACGAGGAGGGAGATGATTGTTAACTGAACCCGATCGAGCGATTCCTTCGCTACTGCTGCTAACTCAAGCCGATCAATGCTGCCTCTGGATGAATAGTGAGCGTTGCTGGGGGGGTTTGGATGAACAGTTCCCGGTGGGGGTGGATGAACAGGACCCCGTGGTGTTGCCTCTGGATGAACAGGACCCCGGTTGATCGAGCCAGTTGGGGCTGGATGAACAGGACCCCGTGGAGGGCAGGATGAACAGGACCACCCCGTGGAGGGCTGGATGAATAGTAGATGGTGGAGGGTTGGATGAACAGTAGCCTGTGGAGGGGTGGTTGAATAGGAGCCCGTGGAGAGGGTTGGTTGAACAGTAGCCGGTGGAGTAGCCCGTGGTGGAGGCTGGATGAACAGTCGCAGGTGGAGGCTGGAGGAGGTCGACGGTGGATGAACAGTAGCCCGTGGAGGCTGGAGAGGGTCGACGGTGGAGATGAACAGTATCCCGTGGAGTCCCGTTTTGCGGTACGCCACACCCCTCCCGATGAACAGGACCCCCGTTTCGACCGTAGCGCTCCAACACAAGTCTGTTTCCTCCGTTTTGCAGTACGCCACACCCCTTCCGATCAACAGGACCCCCGTTTCGACCATAGGAGGTATGTTTCCTCCATTTTGCGGTACGCCAGACCCCTCCCGATGAACAGGATCCCGCTTCGACCATGGCCGGTCGAACACAAGGCTGTTTCCTTCGTTCTGCGGTACGTCAGGCCTCGTTTCCATCGGTTGTTCTTCTACCTCTTGAGCACTGCGTTGGTTTTTCCTTGAAGAGGAAAGGGTGATGCAGCAAAGTAGCGTAAGTATTTCCCTCAGTTTTCGAGAACCAAGGTATCAATCCAGTAGGAGGCTACGCGCGAGTCCCTCGCACCTACACAAAACAAATAAATCCTCGCAACCAACGCGATAAGGGGTTGTCAATCCCTACACGTCACTTACGAGAGTGAGATCTGATAGATATGATAAGATAACTTTTTTGGTATTTTTATGATAAAGATGCAAAGTAAAATAAAAGCAATAGAAAAAGCAATGGAAATAACTAAGTGTTGGAAGATTAATATGATGAAGATAGACCCGGGGGCCATAGGTTTCATTAGTGGCTTCTCTCAAGAGCATAAGTATTTTACGGTGGGTGAACAAATTACTGTTGAGCAATTGACAGAATTGAGCATAGTTATGAGAATATCTAGGTATGATCATGTATATAGGCATCACGTCCGAGACAAGTAGACCGACTTCTGCCTGCATCTACTACTATTACTCCACACATCGACCGCTATCCAGCATGCATCTAGAGTATTAAGTTCATAAGAACAGAGTAACGCCTTAAGCAAGATGACATGATGTAGAGGGATAAATTCATGCAATATGATAAAAAAACATCTTGTTATCCTCGATGGCAACAATACAATACGTGCCTTGCTGCCCCTACTGTCACTGGGAAAGGACACCGCAAGATTGAACCCAAAGCTAAGCACTTCTCCCATTGCAAGAAGATCAATCTAGTAGGTCAAACCAAACTGATAATTCGAAAAGACTTGCAAAGATAACCAATCATACATAAAAGAATTCAGAAGATTCAAATATTGTTCATAGATAAACTTGATCATAAACCCACAATTCATCGGTCTCAACAAACACACCGCAAAAGAAGATTGCATCGAATAGATCTCCACAAGAGAGGGGGAGAACACTGTATTGAGATCCGAAAAGAGAGAAGAAGTCATCTAGCTAATAACTATGGACCCGAAGGTCTGAGGTAAACTACTCACACTTCATCGGAGGGGCTATGGTGTTGATGTAGAAGCCCTCCATGATCGATGCCCCCTCCGGGGGAGCTCCGGAACAGGCCCCAAGATGGGATCTCGTGGGTACAGAAGGTTGCGGTGGTGGAATTAGGGTTTTTTGCTTCGTATCTGATCATTTGAGGGTACGTAAGTATATATAGGAGGAAGGAGTACGTCGGTGGAGCAATAGGGGGCCCATGAGGATGGAGGGCGCGCCTAGGGGGAGGGTAGGCGCGCCCCCTACCTCGTGGCTTCCCTGTTGGTTGCTTGACGTAGGGTCCAAGTCTCATGGATCTTGTTCGTTCCAAAAATCATGTTCTCGAAGGTTTCATTCCGTTTGATATTCTTTTTCTGTGAAACTCTGAAATAGGCAAAAAACAACAATTCTGGGCTGGGCCTTCGGTTAATAGGTTAGTATCAAAAATAATATAAAAGTGAATAATAAAGCCCAATAATGTCCAAAACAGAAGATAATATAGCATGGAGCAATCAAAAATTATAGATACGTTGGAGACGTATCATGTTCCGTCCAAGCCCTCCCAATGAACAAGATGACGCATTCCGTTCCGTCCCAGCCGGTTGGCTCCTCATGAACACAACGACGATGCTGTTTCTCCATTCTGACCCAGCCATGTATACGAGCCCTGGCCGTACGTATGCGTGAGTAGGCGTTCGAGACCCTACCCGTATGTACGTACGTGGCCGTATTTTCTTTCTTGCACACTGGCCGTTGTATGTACGTGTACATGCTACGTGCGCGCCTCTACTACGACACGTGCGCGCCTCTACATTGACCAGTATGTACGTACATGTTCGCGACCAGAATGACAACGCTACGTACGCTTCGACTAGGTGGGTCCCGACTGTCAGGCACTTCCATGCCTGCGAAGATGTAGCTGGTGGGTCCCAGCAGTCAGGGGGGCAAATTGTTTTTTTTTGCCCGGATGCACTTCCTTGCGTGCGAAGATGTAGCTGGTGGGTCCCAGTAGTCAGGGGGAAACGATTTTTTCACAAAATATGGTGGCCCATCCGGTGGGTCCCTGCTGTCAGGTGGAGGAATAATTATTTTGCATGTAATAAGGAGGCACTTCCTTGCGGCCGCCATGGATAGCCCTGTTTGCAAAAAGAGATAGAAAGGAAACAATTACTGGCCAATAACAGTTGATGACACATGTGACGACAAAAAAGAAGCATATTCCTTGTCCTAGGGGAAGATAACAACACGGTTGTGTTTGTCTAAAACGGTGTGAGGATGAGATTGCAATATGGAAAGTACACCGGACAAGCTGCGTTTTGGGCAAAGAACTATGGAAGATCCACATGCAGCGACATGGGAAGACGGGCAGTGGAGCAAGGCCAGAGGGGATACGTAGAGTTCGTCGGGATGTAACTAGGTGAGCGGCGGCGGGCGGTATCTTCCCATACTGCGGCAGCGAGCAGGTGGCGTAGGCCCTACCACGCCGGAGCTTGGTCAGAGAGAATGGCGTGTACCGCAGATCGGGACGTGCTGCCTCGGCACCATCGAACGGAGAAACGATGCACGTCCTCCCTTTCCGCTGGCGGACGGGATGCGGTCGGATCTGTGACCAACGGTGAGAGAGAGAGGCCACCGCAGCCTTGTGTGAGATACTTTGAAGAGAGACAAACCAGGAAGGTAGGCTCCATTGTATATAGTGGAGCGGACTACCTTTTTCTCCATAAAAATCATTTTATATTCTGTGTACGTGCCATTGAGTGATATAACTTTATTTAAAAATAACGCGCCAACGCATCAAGTCGGACTTTGTTTCGTGCACGCGTGGTACACGACCTCCGTAGGTAAACAACCACTACACACGTTCAAATTAGCATGTGGGCTACCATTTCGTACAGAAATGAGCTCCACCGTGTACCCGCACGGGTGTGGCTGGGCACGAAGCGTGAGTACGTGCACGGTGCACCTATTCTCTTCTTGTATACGTGCACCACCTACGTGGGGTTGTGTGAGAGAGATACAAACGTAGAGAGATAGTATAGTGTGTGGGTTCGTGAGAGTTTGTTGGGCGGGTGGGGGGGGTGGGGTCAATCAAAAAATGTAACATATGCAATGTGTGTGAAATAGAGTCCTGGATATATCATATATATAGAGGGGGCGATCCACGAGAAGAGAGTGGAGGTATCATCGGCTTGAGGTGTCCATAGAATCGAAGAGAGGGATGATGTGTGTGTGTGTGCGTGCGCGATCGATAAAGAGTGCCATCGAATTTGTGTGTGCCCATGTCAAAGATATAGAGTGGCTGGCCTACTGGAACGTGAGAGGGGATAGGTGCAGTTTGTCTATGTGGCATGGATACCTACCTACAGCGCTCGACTATCGGTGTGTGGTGGTGGGGGGGAGGCCTAATTAACTATAGAGGTACAATGGCTCGTATATGTGTGGAGGAGGAGAGAGGCCTACCTCATGTATTAAGTGAGATCGATCTACCTCATGTATTAAGGGAGATCGATCGGCATCCATGCATATGTGTAGGAGAGGAATAAGGTTGGGAGAGAGACAGAGCTAGAGTGTTGGAGGGGGTGGTAGTGGAGTTGCTTCTAAGAAATGGTGGGATAGGCTTGCCAGACAACCGGAGGGCATGCCTAGAATATCAATAAGAGAGGGGATGGCTGCCTGTCTGTGCACGTGCGTGTGAGAGACGGGTCAGGAGGCATGCATGAATGATGAGGGGGCGATATGGCTGTGGTAAGCAGACATAAATACATAACTTGTGAGGTACGTCGATCGATGCGGGGGAATAGTTAAAGTCGACCTAGGTATATGTTGGGAGATCGATCGGTATACATGCACGTGTGTGTTAGAAGCAAATGAGGCACGGGGAGAAGGATAGAGAGAGAGGGATGCATCTAGGAGGTGGTGCGAGAGTCATACTATATCGAGGGGGGAGGAGTGTGCGAGTACGAGATCGATGAAAAGAGTGGTGGGAGTGAGGCATGGACGGTGATAAGAGAAGAGGGGAAGCTTGTGTTTTATGCTAGGCACACCTGGCTAGAGAGTCATATCGATCGATGTGTGCCGTAAAGAAGGAGCTGGGGGGCCTACACACACCGTGGGTGAACGACCTAAAGTGAAAAGAAGAATTTGCGCGATGGAGCTAGAGAATGCCGATGGAGGGTGAGAGGGATGCGGGCGTGTGCATGCACGAGAGAAAGTTAGCGCTAGCTAGCTACAAAGATAAGAGGATTGTGTGGGTGTAAAAGACGAATAGAGATCATACTTCATTATAAAAAGCAAATTCAGATATTTGAAGAATTTATCATAGTGTTTTAAACCAACGCATGTGTGAATATATATTACGGTGATATACATGGTGTGGTTATGAACATGTTATACTACATATAATATATTTTATCTCTACTCTTATAACAAACAGAGTTGTTGATGATGGTGTGCCTGCCATCCTGCAATATAGGCCGTCCGATTTATATCTGACGGATAGGAAGGAAACTATGGCAATTTTGAAAAAAGACACCCACACCCCTCTCCATATTTGCAAATTAGGCCTCCCCTTGATCATGTTGATGTTCTGTGGAACGCATGGGCATCTTGCTAGTACTACGTATAATATATAGAACATTGATCATAATTTGGGCTAATGTGTGGCTTTTGCAGCTCAGGTCTAAATACTTGTCATAATGTAGGGGTGGGGCACTATACTATGTGTGATAAACACGATGTACATGTATGGAACATGGTTTAGATTATGAATATATAGTTAGTACATCAAATGTACTATTATTTGGAATCAACATCAAGTGTATTAAAAAAAATAGAATTCGAGTTCATGTAGTACACATAGTTCATATCTATCTCTATAGTAATCATGTGGTGTGTTATTAAGGTAATACACGAATGATGGTTGAAGTTGGCAACAATCACGATTGTTGATTCTTATTGAAATAGAGAAACAAATTCAAATTTAGTTCGAATTGCAGCAGTAGTATAGACATTTGGAATGCACTAAAATGTTGGTATGAGTAGGTTACATGCATTATACAGCAAGCGAAAAAATTTAATTGGACATAACATGGATTCATACTCCCTCCTTCCATCTATATAGGGCGTAATGCGTTTTTTAAGACCGCCTTTGACTATTGACAAGATTAATAGTACATGACAAGCACAATGTGAAAATTATATCATTGAAAGAACCTTTCACAGACGAATTTAACGGTGTGCTTTGTGTAAGTTGCATGTCATATATTATTGCTCTAATATTTGGTCAAAGTTAGCATCGAAAAATGCATTAGGCCCTATATAGATGGAAGGAGGGAGTAGCTTTGAATAGCATTTTTATAGTAAAATGGGGCAAGACTCTCTTTGTGTGCTGTGAATATTGTTATTTTTTCGTTTTCTTTTTGGTTGAGGGAAGTGCGAATTGATTTGGTACGTACAAGTACAATATTACACGTTAGGCTTGTCCCTAAAATTCAACCCGCGCCTTGTTATATCCCGAAAATTCAGATATCGTGTTCCCAAAACTGGCGCCTTCACAACCCGTGCCTTGCTATCCCGAAATTACAACGCACATGAAAACTTCCTCCAGCTGCCAAATCCTGACACGCGAAATGCCCCTTCTAACCCTGAGCCGAAAGGGCCGCTAGTTCAAATCAGTGGGGGGTACTTTTGTAACACACCCTACATTTTGGACAAGCGCGTCCCTAAGTCATGGTTCACCCCCTCCCATCGCCTCCTTTTTTTCCATTCGAAATCCCAGGCCGCCATAACCTCTCCGCTCCAGCCACGAAACCCCACCCTTCTCCGTCCGCCACCTCACCGTTGTGCAGCCAGAGTCTCTTCCCCGACGTCGTCGTCCACCGCAACAGCTCGACGTCCCTTGTCCACCTCCCCGGATGAGGATCCGTCATCCATCTCGTCGTCCCGCCGGTTCAGCCGCCCCGTCCTCCACCTCCAAGGAGCTACTCCGACGGTCGCCTCGTCTATCGTGGCTGCTCCATCCCCACATCATCGCCTTAACCTGCTCCACCGGAACCGCAACATCCTCACCGACTCCTCGGACGAAGCCGAGGCCTACTCGGCGCCACCAAAGAGGTTGTACACTCATCGCATTGCACCTTCTCCTTAACTCTACCTCCCGGCATCGTAGGTGCTCCATCCCGCACCCCCATGGAGCGGCTACCTTGAAGCCGACGCCACGGGTGACATCTCCATGGCGGCTCTCCCCCAGTGCGAGGCCCCTTCGACGGCGGCATCCATACCAGCCGGGTCTGCTGCTGCTGCTCCGGCTCTCACTCGCTCGCGTTGCTGCTACTGTTCCGGCTCTCGCTCGATCGCTCGCTCGCCCAGCTGCTGCTGCTCCGGCTCTCGCTTGCTCGCGCTGCTGCTGCTGCTCTCCCCCTCGCTCGTGTTGCTGCTCTGCTCCGATTTAGCTACACTTTAGTCGACTGAATCGACTTTTGGGCCAGTCGATTTTCAGGGGGTGGAGGGCTCGCCGGAGTTAAGGAAGAACCACCCACAGCGGGGACGGGGGCTCGCCGGAGAGGTACCCCACTATCTATCTTAGGGTTCAGGGTGGGGGCGGGGGGCCTATAGGGCTGGCCGGGGCAGCGACGGACCGGTGGTGGGGAGTTGTTTCGGGGCGGCGAGGCGGCGCTGGGGCCGGCGGTTCGGCCGGTGGTGGCTGGCGGCTTAGGGGGGTGTAGGTTGAAGATGAACTGCATGCCCTCCCTAAACTACATGTCAAGTGCCTCTCTACTACCATTGCATTCAGTTTTGACAGTAACATTCAGATTCCACAGTAAATTTCAGTTTCGACAGTTAAGTTCAGAGTCAACAGTTTTTACCTCATCTGTTGTAGTCAGGTGGTTTTTGGTGATGTAAATTTTACATCATCTATTGGAGATGCTATTAGAATCCCACTTGAGATTGACTATGTCTGTCTTGTGTTGCTTCAGCCTTGACGTCTTACGGCTCACCGGGGCTGCTCCAACGATACAACGATGCATCACAACAGAGTAGTGCCCTGGACACTGTCTACAGATTCCTCAGATCTTCCTCCACACTCCGACAGCCACCTCTGCCTCAACTGCTTCAGCGACCAACCCAATGATGCTGAGGTCGACACGGCTACGTCAAAGAGGTTGTACTCTTGTTGCATCACTTATTACTATACATTCATGTCAATCCATTAGGGCTATTTTGGTTCGACGGAAAAACATAGCAATAGGGAATTTTCCAATGGCACTCTACTATTCAATTATTCATGCATTTTGTTGAAAGGAATGAAGCAAAACATCCAGCTGGACCTACTTTTCAAAATCCTATGCATGGAAACAAGACTAGGTGCATTAGTGGCAGAATAACATTCCAACTGTACACGCTTTCATATGGTTTCACTTTATTTTGGCCATGTTTCTTTGCATTCCTCTGCTCTTCCAATTCTTGTAAACCAAACACTCAAGTTGACAGAAATCCCGTGTTTACAAATGCTTTGTCTACCATGTGCATTCCTATCCTATTCCGGTGTTTTTCCTATCCCTGCGTTTTTAGAATCATGCAAGCCAAATGATCCCTTACAGAATTACTTCAGTTACATGTAGGTGTCGAAGGGAACTTTGTGTAGTTTGTCCTGCTCCTGCCACGACGTCGTCCACCTCAACTGAGCTGCTCCATCGACAGAAATATCCACCAAACCAGACATCACGACTCCTGACCGTCTCTCGCCGCCTCAGATCTCCTTCCCTGCCGCCGGCACCCACCGCAATGGCATCACCATCATCGACTTAGCAGATGAACCTGAGGAGTACACGGGTCCACAAGAGAGGTTGAACTCTTTTGTTTCTGCTTATGTTATGCATTTCTTAAAATTACCTGCTACTTTATCGTCCTGTTCACCTCTTGGACTCCAAGTCAGATCCAAATTAATGTTCAAACTTGAGTTCTAAATTAGTTGTGGGGCACATATCGAGGAAGCAATGAATAGTATCTCTGTCTAATATCTGGTTCACCTTAGGTATGCCTATGTTGTTCATCTTGGGTGGGAAACAAATAGTAAAGCAATCATCATATGTCTTTTTATTAAATTAAAGCAATCATTAGCGTGCTATCATTATTTTTGGATCCATCCACTGGTTGTTACCATCACTCTAAATTTCTGCATGCTCTCTTTACATAATCTCACCATATTTTTTTCGTATGCATGTCAGATATTGTACACAGTCATGCTGAACATGTAGAGAAAAAGAGAAGAGTTTTGCGCGGCAATGCAATATCATGCAGGCATTGCTCCATGGTGGGTCCAATGGCAAACCCTCCCCACCCCTCTCCAGATTGTAATCCAGAGGAAGATATCTGTTCTGAGGTGGATACAGACGCCGCTGACCACTCCTATTTACCCCCAAGGTGTGATAAAGATGCAAAGTAAAGTAAAAGCAAAGTAAATAACTAAGTATTGAAAGATTAGTATGATGAAGATAGACCCGGGGGCCATATGTTTCACTAGTGGCTTCTCTCAAGAGCATAAGTATTTTATGGTGGGTGAACAAATTACTGTTGAGCAATTGACAGAATTGAGCATAGTTATGAGAATATCTAGGTATGATCATGTATATAGGCATCACGTCCGAGACAAGTAGACCGACTCCTGCCTGCATCTACTACTATTACTCCACTCATCGATCGCTATCCAGCATGCATCTAGAGTATTAAGTTCAAGAAAACAGAGTAACGCCATAAGCAAGATGACATGATGTAGAGGGATAAATTCATGCAATATGATAAAAACCCCATATTGTTATCCTCGATGGCAACAATACAATACGTGCCTTGCCGCCCCTACTGTCACTGGGAAAGGACACCGCGAGATTGAACCCAAAGCTAAACACTTCTCCCATTGCAAGAAAGATCAATCTAGTAGGCCAAACCAAACTGATAATTCGAAGAGACTTGCAAAGATAGCCAATCATACATAAAAGAATTCAGAGAAGAATCAAATATTGTTCATAGATAATCTTGATCATAAACCCACAATTCATCGGTCTCAACAAACACATCGCAAAAAGAAGATTACATCGAATAGATCTCCACAAGAGAGGGGGAGAACATTGTATTGAGATCCAAAAAGAGAGAAGAAGCCATCTAGCTAATAACTATGGACCCGAAGGTCTGAGGTAAACTACTCACACTTCATCGGAGGGGCTATCATGTTGATGTAGAAGCCCTCCGTGATGGATACCCCCTCTGGCGGAGCTCCGGAACAGGCCCCAAGATGGGATCTCGTGGATACAGAAAGTTGCAGCGGTGGAATTAGGGTTTTGGCTCCGTATCTGATCGTCTGGGGGTACATAGGTATATATAGGAGGAAGGAGTACGTTGGTGGAGCAACAGGGGGCCCACGAGGGTGGAGGGCGCGCCTGGGGGGGGGGGGGGTAGGCACGCCCCCTACCTCGTGGCCTCCTCCTTTGTTTCTTGACGTAGGGTCCAAGTCTCTTGGATCATGTTCGGTGAGAAAATCACGTTCTCGAAGGTTTCATTCCGTTTGGACTCCGTTTGATATTCCTTTTCTTTGAAACCCTAAAATAGGCAAAAAAACAACAATTCTGGGCTGGGCCTCCGGTTGATAGGTTAGTCCCAAAAATGATATAAAAGTGGATAATAAAGCCCAATAATGTCCAAAACAATAGACAATATAGCATGGAGCAATCAAAAATTATAGATATGTTGGAGACGTATCAAGCATCCCCAAGCTTAATTCCTGCTCGTCCTCGAGTAGGTAAATGATAAAAACAGAATTTTTGACGCGGAGTGCTACTTGGCATAATTTTAATGTAATTCTTCTTAATTGTGGTATGAATATTCAGATCCAAAAGATTCAAGATAAAAGTTCATATTGACATAAAAATAATAATACTTCAAGCATACTAACTAAGCAATTATGTCTTCTTAAAATAACATGGCCAAAGAAAGTTCATCCCTACAAAATCATATAGTTTAGTCATGCTCCATTTTCGTCACACAAGAATGCTCTCATCATGCACAACCCCGATGACAAGCCAAGCAATTGTTTCATACTTTAGTAATCTCAAACCTATAAACTTTCACGCAATATATGAGCGTGAGCCATGGATATAGCACTATGGGTGGAATAGAATATGATGATGGGGGTTATGTGGAGAAGACAAAAAGGAGAAAGTCTCACATTAACGAGGCTAATCAATTGGCTATGGAGATGCCCATCGATTGATGTTAATGCAAGGAGTAGGGATTGCCATGCAACGGATGCACTAGAGCTATAAATGTATGAAAGCTCAACAAAAGAAACTAAGTGGGTGTGCATCCAACTTGCTTTCTCACGAAGACCTAGGGCACTTGAGGAGGCCCACTGTTGGAATATACAAGCCAAGTTATATAATGAAAAATTCCCACTAGTATATGAAAGTGACAAAACAAAAGACTCTCTATCATGAAGATTATGGTGCTACTTTGAAGCACAAGTGTGGCAAATGATAGTAGCATTGTCCTTTTTTGGCCTTTTTTTTGGGACAATGCTCTATGAATGATGGTCATCACACTTCTATTTACTTACAACTCAAGAATTACAAGTCGATACTTAGAACAAGATATGACTCTATATGAATGCCTCCGGCGGTGTATCGGGATATGCAATGAACCAAGAGTGACATGTATGAAAGAACTGTGAACGGTGGCTTTGCCACAAATACTATGTCAACTACATGATCATGCTAAGCAATATGACAATGATGAATGTGTCATGATAAACAGAATGGTGGAAAGTTGCATGGCAATATATCTCGGAATGGCTATGGAAATGCCATAATAGGTAGGTATGGTGGCTGTTTTGAGGAAGATATAAGGAGGTTTATGTGTGAAAGAGCATATCATATCACGGGGTTTGGATGCACCGGCGAAGTTTGCACCAACTCTCAATGTGAGAAAGGGCAATGCACAGTACCGAAGAGGCTAGCAATGATGGAAGGGTGAGAGTGCGTATAATCCATGGACTCAACATTAGTCATAAAGAACTCACATACTTATTGCAAAAATCTACAAGTCATCAAAAACCAAGCACTACGCGCATGCTCCTAGGGGGATAGATTGTAGGAAAATACCATCGCTCATCCTCGACCGCCACTCATAAGGAGGACAATCAAAGAACACCTCATGTTTCAAATTTGTTACATAACGTTTACCATACGTGCATGCTACGAGACTTGCAAACTTCAACACAAGCATTTCTCAAATTCACAACTACTCAACTAGCACGACTTTGATATTATTACCTCCATATCTCAAAACAATCATCAAGCATCAAACTTCTCTTAGTATTCAAAACACTCATAAGATTTTTTTTACCAATCTTGAATACCTAGGATATTAGGATTATTTAAGCAAATTACCATGCTATTTAAGACTCTCAAAATAATCTAAGTGAAGCATGAGAGATCAATAGTTTCTATAAAACAAATCCACCACCGTGCTCTAAAAGATATAAGTGAAGTACTAGAGCAAAACTATATAACTCAAAAAGATATAAGTGAAGCACATAGAGTATTCTAAAAAATTCCAAATCATGTATGGCTCTATAAAAAGGTGTGTACAGCAAGGATGATTGTGGTAAACTAAAAAGCAAAGACTCAAATCATACAAGATGCTCCAAGCAAAACACATATCATGTGGTGAATAAAAATATAGCTCCAAGTAAAGTTACCGATAGAAGTAGACGAAAGAGGGGATGCCTTCCGTGGCATCCCCAAGCTTTGGCTTTTAGGTGTCCTTAGATTATCTTGGGGGTGCCATGGGCATCCCCAAGCTTAGGCTCTTGCCACTCCTTGTTCCATAATCCATCAAATCTTTACCCAAAACTTGAAAACTTCACAACACAAAACTTAAAGTCGAAAATCTCGTGAGCTCCGTTAGCGAAAGAAAACAAAAGACCACTCTAAGGTAATGTAATGAACTCATTATTTATTTATATTGGTGTTAAACCTACTGTATTCCAACTTCTCTATGGTTTATAAACTATTTTACTAGCCATAGATTCATCAAAATAAGCAAACAACACACGAAAAACAGAATCTGTCAAAAACAGAACAGTCTGTAGTAATCTGTAGCTAGCGCAAGATATGGAACCCCAAAAATTCTAAAATAAATTGATGGACGTGAGGAATTTATCTATTAATCATCTTCAAAAATAATTAACTAAATAGAAATTTCTAAATAAAAATGGCAGCAGTTCTCGTGAGCGCTAAAGTTTCTGTTTTTTACAGCAAGATATCAAGACTTTCCCCAAGTCTTCCCAACGGTTCTACTTGGCACAAACACTAATTAAACAAAAAAACACAACATAAACAGAGGCTAGATAAATTATTTATTACTAAAAAGGATCAAATGGAAAGGAATAAAAACAAAATTGGGTTGCCTCCCAACAAGCGCTATCGTTTAACGCCCCTAGCTTGGCATAAAAAGTAAGGATAGATCTAGGTATTTCCATCTTTGGTAGGCAATCCATAAGTGGCTCTCATAATAGATTCATAAGGTAATTTAATTTTCTTTCTAGGAAAGTGTTCCATGCCTTTCCTTAATGGAAATTGGAATCTAATATTTCCTTCCTTCATATCAATAATTGCACCAATCGTTCTAAGGAAAGGTCTACCAAGAATAATAGGACATGAAGGATTGCAATCTATGTCAAGAATAATAAAATCTATGGGTACATAATTCCTATTTGCAACAATAAGAACATCATTAATTCTTCCCATGGGTTTTTTAATAGTGGAATCCGCAAGGCGCTAGTTCAGAGAGCAATCATGAAAATCACGGAAACCTAACAAATCACACAAAGTCTTTGGAATCGTGGAAACACTAGCACCCAAATCACATAAAGCATAGCATTCATAATCTCTAATTTTAATTTTAATAGTTGGTTCCCAATCATCATAAAGTTTTCTAGGGATAGAAACTTCCAAATCAAGTTTTTCTTCATAAGATTGCATCAAGGCATCAACGATATGTTTAGTGAACGTTTTATTTTGACTATAAGCGTGACGAGAATTTAACACAGATTGCAATAAGGAAATACAATCAATCAAAGAGCAATTTTCATAATTAAATTCCTTAAAACCCAAAATAGTGGGTTTAGCAACACCTAGGGTTTTAATTTCTTCAATCCCAGTTTTATCAAATTTAGCATCAAGATCTAAAAACTCCGAATTTTTGGAATGCCTTCTAGGTAAAGGTGGATTATATTCAGTCCCATCATTATTAAGATTCATATTGCAAAACAAAGATTTAATAGGGGACACATCAATAACTTTTAGATCTTCGTCTTTATTTTCATAGGAACTAGAAGAACACGCTCTTATAAAGGCATCTTTCTTAGCACGCATCCTAGCGGTTCTTTCTTTGCACTCATCAATGGAAATTCTCATGGCTTTGAGAGACTCATTGATATCATGCTTAGGTGGAATAGATCTAAATTTCAAAGAATCAACATCAAGAGAAATTTTATCATCGTTCCTAGCCAACTCATCAATCTTAAGCAATTTTTCTTCAATCAAAGCATTGAAATTCTTTTGCGAAGTAATAAATTCTTTAATATAAGATTCAAAATCAGAGGGAATCTTATTATAATTTCCATAAGAATTGTTGTAGGAATTACCATAATTATTAGAGGGATTACTAGGATAAGGCCTAGGATTAAAATTTCCTCTATACGCATTGTTACCAAAATTATTCCTACCAACGAAATTCACATCCATAGATTCATTATTATTCTCAATCAAAGTAGACAAGGGCATATCATTAGGATCAGAAGAAACACTCTTACTAGCAAATAATTTCATAAGTTCATCCATCTTTCCACTCAAAACATTAATTTCTTCTATCGCATGCACCTTTTTATTAGTAGATCTTTCAGTATGCCATTGAGAATAATTAACCATAATATTATCTAGGAGTTTATTAGCTTCTCCTAAAGTGATTTCCATAAAAGTGCCTCCCGCGGCCGAATCTAAAAGATTTCTAGAAGCAAAATTCAATCCGACATAATTTTTTTTGTATAATCATCCACAAAATTCAAACCATGAGTAGGGCAATTACGTATCATTAATTTCATCCTATCCCAAGCTTGTGCAACATGTTCATGATCAAGTTGCTTAAAATTCATAATATCATTTCTAAGGGAGATGATCTTAGCGGGAGGAAAATACTTAGAGATAAAAGCATCTTTGCACTTATTCCAAGAATCAATACTATTTTTAGGCAAAGACGAAAACCAAGCTTTAGCACGATCTCTAAGCGAAAAAGGAAATAGCTTCAGTTTAACAATATCGTTATCCACATCTTTCTTCTTTTGCATATCATACAAATCAACGAAGCTATTTAGATGGGTAGCGGCATCTTCACTAGGAAGGACGCAAAACGGATCTTTCATGACAAGATTCAGCAAAGCGACATTAATTTCACAAGATCCAACATCGGTAAGAGGAGCAATCGGAGTGCTAATAAAATCATTGTTGTTGGTATTGGTAAAGTCACACAATTTAGTGTTATCTTGAGCCATCGAGACAAGCAAGCAAACCAGCACACAAGCAAACAAAAAGCAAGCGAGCAAAAAAAGGCAAATAGAGAAAGAGAGGGAGGATAGAGAGAGAGGGGGTGAATAAAACGGCAAGGGTGAAGTGGGGGAGAGGAAAACGAGAGGCAAATGGCAAATAATGTAATGCGGGAGATAAGGATTGTGATGGGTATTTGGTATATTGACTTTTGCGTAGACTCCCCGGCAACGGCGCCAGAAATTCTTCTTTCTACCTCTTGAGCACTTTGTTGGATTTCCTTGAAGAGGAAAGGATGATGCAGCAAAGTAGCGTAAATATTTCCCTCAGTTGTTTAGAACCAAGGTATCAATCCAGCAGGAGGCTATGCGCGAGTCCCTCGTACCTGCACAAAGCAAATAACTCCTCGCAACCAACGCGATAAGGGGTTGTCAATCCCTTGACGGTCACTTACGAGAGTGAGATCTGATAGATATGATAAGATAATATTTTTGGTATTTTTGTGATAAAGATGCAAAGTAAAATAAAAGCAAAGTAAATAACTAAGTATTGAAAGATTAATATGATGAAGATAGACCCAGGGGGCATAGGTTTCATTAGTGGCTTCTCTCAAGAGCATAAGTATTTTACGGTGGGTGAACAAATTACTGTTGAGCAATTGACAGAATTGAGCATAGTTATGAGAATATCTAGGTATGATCATGTATATAGGCATCACGTCCGAGACAAGTAGACCGACTCCTGCCTGCATCTACTACTATTACTCCACTCATCGACCGCTATCCAGCATGCATCTAGAGTATTAAGTTCAAGAAAATAGAGTAACGCCTAAGCAAGATGACATGATGTAGAGGGATAAATTCATGAAATATTATAAAAACCCCATCTTGTTATCCTCGATGGCAACAATACAATACGTGCCTTGCTGCCCCTACTGTCACTGGGAACGGACACCGCAAGATTGAACCCAAAGCTAAGCACTTCTCCCATTGCAAGAAAGATCAATCTAGTAGGCCAAACCAAACTGATAATTCAAAGAGACTTGCAAAGATAGCCAATCATACATAAGAGAATTCAGAGAAGAATCAAATATTGTTCGTAGATAATTTTGATCATAAACCCACAATTCATCGGTCTCAACAAACACACCGCAAAAAGAAGATTACATCGAATAGATCTCCACAAGAGAGGGGGAGAACATTGTATTGAGATCTAAAAAGAGAGAAGAAGCCATCTAGCTAATAACTATGGACCCGAAGGTCTGAGGTAAACTACTCACACTTCATCGGAGGGGCTATGGTGTTGATGTAGAAGCCCTCCGTGATGGATACCCCCTCCGGCGGAGCTCCGGAATAGGCCCCAAGATGGGATCTCGTGGATACAGAAAGTTGTGGCGGTGGAATTAGGGTTTTGGCTCCGTATCTGATCATTTGGGGGTACGTAGGTATATATAGGAGGAAGGAGTATGTCGGTGGAGCAACAGGGGGGCCACGAGGGTGGAGGGCGCGCCTGGGGGGGTAGGCGCGCCCCCTACCTCGTGGCCTCCTCCTTTGTTTCTTGACGTAGGGTCCAAGTCTCCTGGATCATGTTCGGTGAGAAAATCACGTTCCCGAAGGTTTCATTCCGTTTGGACTCCGTTTGATATTTCTTTTCTTCGAAACCATAAAATAGGCAAAAAAATAGCAATTCTGGGCTGGGCCTCCGGTTAATAGGTTAGTCCCAAAAATAATATAAAAGTGGATAATAAAGCCCAATAATGTCCAAAACAGTAGATAATATAGCATGGAGCAATCAAAAATTATAGATACGTTGGAGACGTATCGAACGCCTTGTTCTGTACTGGTCTCGAACCAAGAATGTGGTAAGGTCTATGAGCTCATTTTCTATTTTTAAGTACTATATTCTCGTGTCTTACTGTACTCTGTTCATGTAGAACAAGTGCCTAAACCTGAAGAACAACTGTTCTAATTTATGATTCCATTGCTATCATAGTTCAAAAAAGCGTTGGGCGTTAATTGTGTATTTTGCCACCGCCTTGCGCTTTACTGACCAAAGCGCATGCTTATGCGCAGTTATGCACAGAAGTTATCTGCAATGCATTTCGCCAACGCCTAGAGCCTAGGCGCGCTTAAGCGCTCGCTTAGGCACGCCTTTTTTAACTATGATTGCTATCGTGCATATTGCTTTGCCCTTGTATCACTGTATTTACTCATAGAAACTTATTTTTAAATTGAAGGATCCAATCGAAACTCCAATGGTACAACAGGTATGTTCACGCATGTTTCTTTAACAGGCTTGCTATTATCAGTAGCTCTGTTGATTTCAATTTCAATTGTGTATACAGTTGACTTCTCATATAATGCACATTACTAGCATCACAACAGAGCCAATAGTGTCGTTGTACATGTAGACCCGTGGTACCCATCTGAAATCTTGTCGTGCCATGTAGTTTCCCATGCTTTGTATTCTTTCACTGCTGCTTTGTCTTGAAGTGATATGATTTGAGCCATGTCTCTATTTTGATTTGGCAAGACAATGCAGTGACCATAGGACATAGATATATGTTTGTTTGATGCTTTTATTATGTACTAGTACTTGGCAATAGAAGACTTGGTAGTTTAATGCTGTCCACCTTACTAATGAACTGGTTCACTGAAATGAGTTTCATATACTAGTACATGCTAAACCTGTTATGTGTCTGCTTGTTTCTTCTTTTATAATGCTGACAGAATATTGGGGAAGAGTGCCTTATTAAGCAATGGTAAAGGAAGTAATGCAGATAAGGTTCAGGATAGTGACACATCCTTGTTGGTCTCCAACAAAGGTGATAAAACAGCTAAGGAAGACTATCTCGAAGATAGTGAGACAACCCCAAAGTCATGTCTTGGTTTAGTATTCGAGTTACTGGCCACTACCGCTTGCACAAGCTATTCAAACTCACTATCTGAATCAGTTCGGTTTCTTGAGTCTCAACTACAAGCTGAAAGACATCGATCAGCTGTGCTGCGACAAGAAGCGGAAGGACTGCGGAAGTCCCTGGAGCATTCAGATGCATACTTTCTGGTGCAACATCAAGCGTTGGAGGATTTCAGCGCCAAATAGGACAAAGCTAATAAGCTTGCTAAGCTTATTGCCAGCATGGTGGATACCATGTTTCTTGAGCTCTTCTGAAGTTGTTTCAGTTATCCTCTTGTTTTGCTGCCGCGTTTATTTGTACTGGTGGCCAATTTTGACGGCCAGTGTATGTAATATGCTGCTTTGTTCCCTATATTTGCATTGGTGGCGAACTTTGATGCCCAGTGGATGTAATATGTGTAATAGCGGTAATAGGCTAGCGTTAATTGCTTGCTTATTTATTTTCTTATTGTCTTGTTTAGTTGTTTGCTTCACTACAAAAAAATACACTTTCGTGATGATACATGTTTGTCACAGTAGGTCGCTTTTTTTGTCATGCATGTACATCCATGACAAATTTATGACAGAATCAAGATAGTCATACCTGTGCTGTCCTAGAAGTGTTCCATGACATTACCAAAATTATCATCACGGAAGTGTCCACTTCCATGACGATAAATCGCGCGTCACAGAAGTGCTTTCGACAAGGGTGACCGACACGTGGCATCCACCGTAACGGAACTCCGTTAAGCTATCCGGTCGGGTTTTGGATCCGATAACCCGTTAACAGCCCCGACCAATGGGAAATTTCCACGTGTAAAATTCTTATTGGCCGGACGAAACACGTGTCAGCTCGTCAGTGGGTCAGATAGGCGCCTATGATACGTCGACAGGTGGCACGGCCCAACAGAGGCACATTCCTGTGAAAAGGCTGGCCCGTTTGACTTGGTCAAAAGCTGGCGGGCCGGCCCATGGAAAGTCTGTTAATGGCATGTTCGAATATAGCCCATTTACAGCCCGCTAACCCAAGGCCCGTTATGCCCTATCCGAATTAGGCCCAGTAGCGTCATCTGGGCCATCCAATATGATTCCAGCCCGTTTTCACTTCTGGCCCATGTATGGCCCATGACGTCTTTTGGCCCATATGAGGCCCTATGTAACTCTTGGCCTACTAATGGCCCGTGGTGAAACTGGCCCGTAATGAACAGTGTATCACTTTATACCCATTAATAGCCCGTTATTCCGTTGGGCCATTTCCAGCCCATGTTATCTTTCGGCCTTCTCAGAGCCCATTTATTCTTGGGCTCATTTCCAGCATTCGTTTACTTACGGCCCGTTACTGTCATTTTCTGCTTGTGGGCCAAATTCAGCCCGTGGTTACAGTCGGCCCGTTTGTGGTCCGTTAATACGTTGGGCCGATTTCATAGCGTCATCAAATACGACCTATTAACGATGGCCCGTTATGGTCCACCCATGAACGGACGATTCCAACTCTAGCCCGTTTACGGCCATAATGCGGTCTGTTTCGCCCATGTTTGGCCAACCGATTATACGGCCCGTATAAGGCCCATTGATAATACGGCCCGCAGAAGGCCCATTGTTTCTACGGCCCGTAGAAGGCCCACTATTTCTACGGCCAGTAGGAGGCCCAGTGTCACTACAGTAAATATTAGCCCATGGTTATTGTGGCCTAGTTTTAAAAAATAGGTTATTGTAGCCACTAGCTAACCGTGGAAAAAGAACTGCAATGACTACAAGCAAACAAATAAACAAGACAACAAGGAAATAAATACGCAAGCAACTAACGCTAGGCTATCACGGCTATTACACATATTACATCCACTGGGCATCAAAGTTCGCCACCAGTGCAAATATAGGGAACAAAGCGGCATATCATATACACTGGCTGTCAAAGTTGGTGACCAACGCAAATAAACGCCACAGCAAACCAAATCCATAACTGAAACCACTTCAGAAGATCTCAAGAAACACTATCCTGGGTACCCATAATGCTGGCAAGATGCTTAGCAAGCTTATTAACTTTCTCTTGTTTGGCGCTTAAATCCTCCAGCGCTTGCTGTTGCACCAGAAAATATGCATCTAAATTCTGCAGGGACTTCCTCAGTCCTCCAGCTTCCTGTCGCAGCACATCTGATTGATGTCTTTGAACTTGAAGTTGAGACTCAAGAAGACGAACTGATTCAGGCAGCGAGTTCGAAGAGCTTGTGCCAGCAGTAGTTGCCAGTAACTCCAACACTACATCAAGACATGACTTTTGGGTTCCCTCGCTGTCGTCAAGATAGTTTTTATCAGCTTTCTTGGAGACCAACAGGGATGTCTCACTATCTTGAACCTTATCTGCATTACTTCCTTTACCATTGGATAACGCGATACTGTTCTCCAATATTTTGTCCGCATTCTAAAAGAGAAACAAGCAGACACATCACATGTTTACCATGTTGTATATGAAACTCATTTTGGTAAATGAGTTCAGTAGTAAAGTGGACAGGATAACAACATGAAACAAACATATTTCTATGTACCATGGTCACTTTATGGTCTATATCATTCTAGTTTTTGTTGCCAAATCAAGATAGAGACACATTTCAAATAATATTTGTTCAAGACAAAGCAGAATAGACAGAATATAAGTGTGGGTAACTATAGAGCAATAACAACACTTGTAATGTGCATGACATGAGAACATAACTGTTTATTCAATTGAAACTGAAATCAACACAGAGCAGGTTACAACAGCAAACCAGTTAAAGAAACAAGTTTAAAACATACCTGTTGCGCCATTGGAGTTTCAATTCCATCCTTCAAATTTGAAAATAGTTGGTATGAGTAAATATAGTCATGCAAGAGCAAAGGAGTATGAACCATAGCTACAGAACCTGACCTGAGAACAAATCTTCTTCTCCTTTAAGCGTTGAGTTGGGATTCGGAGTGGTGGTCCTCATGCTTTGGGCACTACAGTTCCCTTACTAACTGCTCGTGTTTGGGTTCTCTGTGGTGGAGACGGTGCTGTGTCAACTGGAACTGGGTTACTATCTGCCGGGGTTGGGGTTAGAAGGGGTGTAGCTGGTTCTCTGTCCAACTGGGTAGGGGTACAATCTGCGAGAGTCTGGGTTATGTGCGGTGGATCTGGTCCTTGGGCAAGTACAACCGTGGTTCTATCTGCATCAACTGGTAGCACTATCTTTTCTGAAGACCATGTTGTTACTCCCTTAGATACTGCCATCACGCTCTCCAATTCAAATGCCTGATAAACAAGAAAAGTAATTGAAAGTATAGACATTGTATGATAGATAGGTGCAATGGATAGTGGGGAATAAAAGAGGGCATGAAATAATTCATATTTATGTTGTCTAACCAAACAGGATAGCATGACACAATTTCACATATATGATGGCTAACTAAACAGGATAGCATGACACAATTTCACATTATGATGGCTAACTAAAAAAGATGGAAAGACATAGTTCAAAATATGAGACTATGTAAACAGGATGACATGACATAACTATATAATGTGTTTATTAAATAGGTTGGCATGCCATAATTCACATACATTCACGGATAGAATGCCATAATTCAAAATATGATGACTGTAAACACTAAACAGGATGAGATGATATAACTATATGATGTCTTTATTAAATGGGTTGCCATGCCATAATTCAGATAGATGGTGTGTATGTACTATGTAAACATGATGGCATGATATAATTCAAATATATGATTTATATAGTAAGCAAGTAAGCAGATGGCAATCCATATATGATGTAAAAACTAAGCAATGCAAGACAACATGCATGACATGGGTAATATAACCTTGCCAAGTTTGAGCATAGACCTCAGGGGGAAAATAGGACTGGTCATCAGTCTCTGAATCCTCCTCTGAGGAGCTCTCTGTAACCAGCAAGATGTTTGCTTCAGCAGGTAGCATTGTCTGCTCTGAATACCTTGTTTTCACCCCAGATACTTCCATCACCGCTTCAAATGGCTGATGCACATGAAGAGTAGTTGAATATACAAATGTTGTCGACAAATGGAAAACGTAATACAAAAAAATGATAGCATGATATAATTCACATACATGATGATTGGCTAAACAGCATGGCATTGCATAATTCACATATATAATGCCTTTGCAACAAGATAGCATTGTATAATTCACATATATAATGTCTTGCAACAAGATGGCAATGCATAATTCACATATATGGTAATTAGACACTGAACAGGTGGCATTCACACAAAGCATGTCTAAACTAATCAAATGGCATAGCAATGCGAGACACCATACGCACGATATGAGCAAAATAACCCTGCCAAGTTAGAGCATACACCTCGGGGGGGGGGGGGATAGGACTGGTCATCTGTCTCTGAATCCTCCTCTGAGGAGCTATCTGTAACCAGTGAGATATGCGCTTCGTCAGATAGCATATTCTTCTCTGAAGACCTTGTTTTCACTCCAGAATTTGCCATCACCGTGTCAAATGGCTGATGCACACGAAGAGCAGTTGAATGTAATAACATTTTTGACAAATGTAATATGTAACCAAAAAAAGGATGGCCTGATATAATTTACATATAAGATGACTGGCTAAGCAGGATGGCATTGCAAAATTCACATATATGATGCCTGGCTAAACAAGATGGCGTTGCATAATTCACATAAACGATGAATAAACTAAACAGATGGCATTCGCACAAAGGATGTCTAAACTAAGCAGATGACATATTTGATGTATAAAGTAAGCAATGCAAGACACCATATGCATGATATAACCAACATCAGCATGCCAAGTTATAGCGAAGACCTCAGGGGGTAAATAGGAGTTGTCTTCTCCTTCTGAATCCCCCTCAGAACAGCCCTCTCGATTACAATCCGAAATGCATGGATGGGGGGCTGCCTTTGCGCCTACCATGGATCGACGTCTGCATGAAATTTTATTGCCACGCAAGGCTCGTCTCTTTTGCTCTACATGTTCAGCTCCATTGTTTACAATAACTATCATGCATAGGAATAAAACATAGTGAGATTATGTAAGGAGTGCATGCAGAAATCCAGAGTGATGGTAGCAACCTGTGGATAGACCCAAAACCAATAATAGCAGGAAGATAATGGCTTCAGTTAAAAAATACAGATAATGGCTTCTTTACTGTTTGTTTCCCACCCAACATGAAACTCATAGTAGACACTGGAGATTAACCAGATAGTAGATAGATACTATTGATAGCGGCCCCGATATGTACCCCACAACCATTTAAAAACTCAAGTTTGACCATTAGTTTGGAGCTGACTCAAAGTCTAATCGGTGAACAGGACGATAAAGTAGCATGTAATATTAAGTGATGCATAATGTAAGCAGACATGAAAGAGTGAGACCTCTCTTGCGGACTCGTGTAGTCCTTGAGGTCATCTGCTCGGTTGATGATGGTAGTGCAGTTTTCATGGCTGCCAGTGGAGGGGAAGAAGATCTGAGGCAGCGAAAGACAGTCTGGAGGCCGGATCCCTGCTGTGCTGGACCCTTCTGTCGTTGGAGCAGCTGAGCTGGGGTGGACGACGGCACAGCAGGAGCGGGACAAACCACACAAGGTTTTCTTTGACAACTATCTGTAAGAGAAGTAATTCTGTAAGGGCTCGTTTGAATTGGAGGATTCCAACAATGCAGGGATAGGAAATAGACAGGAATAGGATAGGAATGCACGTGCAAAACAAAGAATTTAAAAACACATGATTTCTGCCAATCTGGGTGTTTGATTCACAACAATTGGAAGATCACAGGATGCAAAGAAGCATGGTGACATTAAGTCAAACCACAAGAAAATGTACGGTTATAATGCTATTATGCTACTATCTCTTAGTCTTGTGCTTCATGAATAGGAATTTGAAAAGGAGGACAAGTGAAAATTAAAATTCCTACGTTTTTTCTTTCAAGGAGACACTAAAGGAACAAATCCGTGTGCTGAGTGGACAATATATATAACATGTAGAGTAAAAAAGAGATGCAACAAGTGTAGAACCTCTTTGGCGAAGCCATGTCGATCTCAGCGTGATTGGGTTAGCCGGTGAGGATGCTCCGGCTGACTTGGCTGTCGGAGGAGGGGAAGAAGATCTTAGGCGTCTGGAGATGGAGCCCAAGGTACTGCTCCGCTGTGATGGAGGGTTTCGTCGTTGGAGCAGCTCCAGTGAGTTGTACGACACCGAGGCTGAAGCAGGACAAGAGAGACAACGAACAACGTTAACCTGAGTGGAATTCTAATAGCATCTCCAATACATGACGTAAAATACATAACCACAAAGTGCTAGATGTAAAATACATCAGCCGCTCATCTCTGAACTTAACTGTC
This sequence comes from Triticum aestivum, assembly GCF_018294505.1. Taxonomy (NCBI): domain Eukaryota; kingdom Viridiplantae; phylum Streptophyta; class Magnoliopsida; order Poales; family Poaceae; genus Triticum; species Triticum aestivum. Next base: position 105,913,769 of record NC_057809.1, read on the forward strand.
GAAACTGAACTTAACTGTCGAAACTGAACTTAACTGTCGAAACTGAATTTTGCTGTCGAAACTGAATTTTGTTGTCGAAACTGAACGCACTAGCAAGGTGAGGATACATGTCGGTCGACTAACTTTTTCATCTCTGGTCAGTCGATTTTGTAGCCGTTGGATACGAAATCAAGGGTCTGCGGTTCATCTTCAACCTCCACCCACCTGAGCCGGCCAAATAGGAGCCCCCCGCCGCCCGCGGCCGGCGGTGCGCCGCCCCGCCCGCCCCGAAAACACTCCCCACCACCGGTCCGCCACCGCCCCGGCCATCCCTCTAGGCCACCCCGTGCCGAGCTTTTTCTCCGGCGATCCCCACGCAAACGCCCCGCCAACGCCCCGCCACCGTCGGCGACCACTGCCCCCATCCTGAACCCTAAGATAGATAGTGGGGTATCCCTCCGGCGAGCCCCCCTCCCTGCTGTGGCTGGTTCTTCCTTCACCCCGGCGAGCCCCCCCACCACCTGAAAATCGACTGACCCAAAAGTCGATTCAGTCGACTGAAGTGTAGCTAAATCGGAGCAGCATCGCAAGCAAGAGCAAGAGCGAGAGCAGCAGCGCGAGCAAGAGCAATAGCAAGAGCAGACCAGGCAGGGGACCGAGAGCAAGAGCAGACAAGCAGCGCGAGCGAGAGCTAAAGCAGCAGCAGGTCCTACTGATGTGGACGACGCCGCAGAGGGAGCGACGCCATGGAGGAAGTGGCCGGCGACGCCGCCAAGGATGGAGCCGCGTCGTGTCGGCTCGGGACCGAGCGCCGGCAGCACTGTGAGATCGAATCAAGAAGAAAATGCGGCGATTAGTGTACAACCTCTTTGGTGGCGCCGATTAGGCCGCAGCTTCATCCGAGGAAACGGTGATGATGATGCTCTTCCGGTGGTGCAGGTGAAGACGGTGGTGTGGGAATGGAGGTGGCGCGAAAGACGAGGGGAACATCGGGGCAGCTCCTTGGAGGTGGAGGATGGGGTGGCTGAACCGGCGGGACGATGAGATCGACGACGGATCCTCATCCGGTACGGTGGATGAGGGACGTCGAGGTGTTGCTGTGGACGTCGTCGTTAGGGAAGAGGCTCCGGCTGGGTGGCGGATGGAGCAGGGTGTGGGGTTTCGTCACGGGTTTTCGCGGCCTCGGTGTATGAATGGGTGGGCGGATGGGATGGCAGTGGGGAACCATGGCTTAGAGACGCGCTTGTCCGAAATGTGGGGTAAGTTACGAAAGTACCCCCACTGATTTGAGGCGGTTCTTTAGGTTCAGGGGTACCACGGGCATTTCGCATGTCTAGATTTCATAGGAGGTGGGAGTTTTCGTGCGCGTTGTAATTTCGGAATAGCAAGGCGCGGGTTGAGATGGAGGGAGTTGTCGGAGCACAACGAGACAAAGATATCTCTTAAATATTTCGGGCTAACAAGGCGCGGGTTGAAATTTCCGGACAAGCCTAACGTGTACTGTCCCAAATCAATGCGCCCTACAAATGTCATTCAAAACTTTGAATTCATGTTATGTTCAATTAAAATATTTCGCTACGTGTATAATGCATGCAACCTACTACTCAAATGAACGTTTTAGTGCATTCCAAACGTATATACTACCGCTTCAATATGAACTAAATTTGAATTCATTTCTCTATTTGAATAAGATCTACAGTAATGATTGTTGTGAAGTCAAATCATTTGAATTCGTTTCTCTGTTTTAATAAGATCTACAATCATCATTATTGTCAAGTTAAACCATCCTTTGTGTATTATCTTCACAGCACACCACATGATTAGTCTCGAGTTACATATGAACTATGTGTACTCCTATATGAAATCCAACAAGATTTTTTGAATCCACTTTATTTTGATTTCAAATCACATTACATTTCTAGCTCTAGCTAGATCTTCATAATCTAAACCATGTCTCATATGTATAATGTGTTTATCACATTATGTATGGTGCCCCGCCCCCTACGCCTACAAGTATTTAGATGTGAGTTGCAAACACCACACATTACCACCAATTCAAATAAAATGTGAGATTGTTCGATATATAGGATTGTTTAGATTGTTTGATATTTAGTTGTAAGCTGCGAACGCCACACATTATCACAAATTCAAATAAAATGTGAGATTGTTTGATGTATAGTATGGTTTAGATTGTTCGGCATTTAGCTATGAGTTGCAAACGCCATGCATTATCACATTATGGTATAACATGTGCACAACACATGTATCACCGCTATATTCATGCATGCAATGTTTAAAACACTATGATCTCCTATTAAAATATATGAATCCGCTTTCATATCAAATTATGATCTTTGTTAGTCTCTTACACCCACACAATCCTCTAACCTTTGTAGCTACCACTAACTTTCTCTCGTGCATGCACATGCCCTCCTCGACCTCCCCCTCCCTCGGCATTCTATCCACCTGGCACATTCATTTTTTTCTTTAGGTCGTTCTCCCAGAGTCTCCACAACTCCTTTCCAACACACACCAATCGATAAACCTCTCCAGCGGTGCCTGCCTACAACATACAAACACACCTTCAATCTCCTCCTTTATGTGTCCTTGCCTCGTGTCTCTCATACGGTCAGACACACGTGTAAACTCTCGCCCCTCTTTTCATCGCTCTCACAACCGCACACTCCTCCCCCTATCTAGCTAGTAGTTGGGCCTCTCGCACCACCTCCTAGCTCCATTCTCTCTGTCTATCCATCTCGCTGGGCCTTATTTGCCTCTAACAAATGGACGTACACCGACCGATCTCTCGCTATACATTTAGCTAGTTAGGTCCTTATAACTCGTTTTTACCCACACGTCAATCGATCTACCTCATTAGTTGTGTCTCTCCCTTCCTCCGACAAACAACAATTGATCTACCGATCTAGTTAGGTTTGCTTACCAAACACATGGTTCCCCTTCATCATCCATGGATGCGTCCCGACAGATCTATCACTCACAGGCACACACAGAAACACATCCCCACTCTTATTGATAACATTGCAGTTCCACCCTCAGTTTGTCTAGTAGGCCTCTCCCACCATCTTCGAGAAGCAACTCCATCACCCATCTAGCACTCTACCCCTCTCCGTCCCTCTCTCCCTCCCCTCTCTCTCTGTCCCATCATATTTCCCATCCTTCAGTTATGTATGGATGTCGACCTATCTCCCTCAAGACATAGCTGGGTCTCTCCTTCTCAACATATATAGGCATCACGTCCGAGACAAGTAGACCGACTCCTGCCTGCATCTACTACTATTACTCCACTCATCGACCGCTATCCAGCATGCATCTAGAGTATTAAGTTCAAGAAAACAGAGTAACGCCATAAGCAAGATGACATGATGTAGAGGGATAAATTCATGCAATATGATAAAAGCCCCATATTGTTATCCTTGATGGCAACAATACAATACGTGCCTTGCCGCCCCTACTGTCACTGGGAAAGGACACCGCAAGATTGAACCCAAAGCTAAACACTTCTCCCATTGCAAGAAAGATCAATCTAGTAGGCCAAACCAAACTGATAATTCGAAGAGACTTGCAAACATAGCCAATCATACATAAAAGAATTCAAAGAAGAATGAAATATTGTTCATAGATAATCTTGATCATAAACCCACAATTCATCGGTCTCAACAAACACATCGCAAAAAGAAGATTACATCGAATAGATCTCCACAAGAGAGGGGGAGAACATTGTATTGAGATCCAAAAAGAGAGAAGAAGCCATCTAGCTAATAACTATGGACCCGAAGGTCTGAGGTAAACTACTCACACTTCATCGGAGGGGCTATCATGTTGATGTAGAAGCCCTCCGTGATGGATACCCCCTCTGGCGGAGCTCCGGAACAGGCCCCAAGATGGGATCTCGTGGATACAGAAAGTTGCAGCGGTGGAATTAGGGTTTTGGCTCCGTATCTGATCGTCTGGGGGTACGTAGGTATATATAGGAGGAAGGAGTACGTTGGTGGAGCAACAGGGGGCCCACGAGGGTGGAGGGCGCGCCTGGGGGGGGGGGGGTAGGCACGCCCCCTACCTCGTGGCCTCCTCCTTTGTTTCTTGACGTAGGGTCCAAGTCTCTTGGATCATGTTCGGTGAGAAAATCACGTTCTCGAAGGTTTCATTCCGTTTGGACTCCGTTTGATATTCCTTTTCTCCGAAACCCTAAAATAGGCAAAAAAACAGCAATTCTGGGCTGGGCCTCCGGTTGATAGGTTAGTCCCAAAAATGATATAAAAGTGGATAATAAAGCCCAATAATGTCCAAAACAATAGACAATATAGCATGGAGCAATCAAAAATTATAGATATGTTGGAGACGTATCAAGCATCCCCAAGCTTAATTCCTGCTCGTCCTTGAGTAGGTAAATGATAAAAACAGAATTTTTGACACGGAGTGCTACTTGGCATAATTTTAATGTAATTCTTCTTAATTGTGGTATGAATATTCAGATCCGAAAGATTCAAGATAAAAGTTCATATTGACATAAAAATAATAATACTTCAAGCATACTAACTAAGCAATTATGTCTTCTTAAAATAACATGGCCAAAGAAAGTTCATCCCTACAAAATCATATAGTTTAGTCATTCTCCGTTTTCGTCACACAAGAATGCTCTCATCATGCACAACCCCGATGACAAGCCAAGCAATTGTTTCATACTTTAGTAATCTCAAACCTATAAACTTTCACGCAATATATGAGCGTGAGCCATGGATATAGCACTATGGGTGGAATAGAATATGATGATGGGGGTTATGTGGAGAAGACAAAAAGGAGAAAGTCTCACATTAACGAGGATAATCAATTGGCTATGGAGATGCCCATCGATTGATGTTAATGCAAGGAGTAGGGATTGCCATGCAACGGATGCACTAGAGCTATAAATGTATGAAAGCTCAACAAAAGAAACTAAGTGGGTGTGCATCCAACTTGCTTTCTCACGAAGACCTAGGGCACTTGAGGAGGCCCACTGTTGGAATATACAAGCCAAGTTATATAATGAAAAATTCCCACTAGTATATGAAAGTGACAAAACAAAAGACTCTCTATCATGAAGATTATGGTGCTACTTTGAAGCACAAGTGTGGCAAATGATAGTAGCATTGTCCTTTTTTGGCCTTTTTTTGGGACAATGCTCTATGAATGATGGTCTCACACTTCTATTTACTTACAACTCAAGAATTACAAGTCGATACTTAGAACAAGATATGACTCTATATGAATGCCTCCGGCGGTGTACCGGGATATGCAATGAACCAAGAGTGACATGTATGAAAGAACTGTGAATGGTGGCTTTGCCACAATTACTATGTCAACTACATGATCATGCTAAGCAATATGACAATGATGAATGTGTCATGATAAACAGAATGGTGGAAAGTTGCATGGCAATATATCTCGGAATGGCTATGGAAATGCCATAATAGGTAGGTATGGTGGCTGTTTTGAGGAAGATATAAGGAGGTTTATGTGTGAAAGAGCATATCATATCACGGGGTTTGGATGCACCGGCGAAGTTTGCACCAACTCTCAATGTGAGAAAGGGCAATGCACGGTACCAAAGAGGCTAGCAATGATGGAAGGGTGAGAGTGCGTATAATCCATGGACTCAACATTAGTCATAAAGAACTCACATAGTTATTGCAAAAATCTACAAGTCATCAAAAACCAAGCACTACGCTCATCCTAGGGGGATAGATTGTAGGAAAAGACCATCGCTCATCCTCGACCGCCACTCATAAGGAGGACAATCAAAGAACACCTCATGTTTCAAATTTGTTACATAACGTTTACCATACGTGCATGCTACGAGACTTGCAAACTTCAACACAAGCATTTCTCAAATTCACAACTACTCAACTAGCACGATTTTGATATTATTACCTCCATATCTCAAAACAATCATCAAGCATCAAACTTCTCTTAGTATTCAAAACACTCATAAGATTTTTTTTACTAATCTTGAATACCTAGGATATTAGGATTATTTAAGCAAATTACCATGCTATTTAAGACTCTCAAAATAATCTAAGTGAAGCATGAGAGATCAATAGTTTCTATAAAACAAATCCACCACCATGCTCTAAAAGATATAAGTGAAGTACTAGAGCAAAACTATATAACTCAAAAAGATATAAGTGAAGCACATAGAGTATTCTAAAAAATTCCAAATCATGTATGGCTCTCTAAAAAGGTGTGTACAGCAAGGATGATTGTGGTAAACTAAAAAGCAAAGACTCAAATCATACAAGATGCTCCAAGCAAAACACATATCATGTGGTGAATAAAAATATAGCTCCAAGTAAAGTTACCGATAGAAGTAGACGAAAGAGGGGATGCCTTCCGTGGCATCCCCAAGCTTTGGCTTTTAGGTGTCCTTAGATTATCTTGGGGGTGCCATGGGAATCCCCAAGCTTAGGCTCTTGCCACTCCTTGTTCCATAATCCATCAAATCTTTACCCAAAACTTGAAAACTTCACAACACAAAACTTAAAGTCGAAAATCTCGTGAGCTCCGTTAGCGAAAGAAAAAAAAAGACCACTCTAATGTAATGTAATGAACTCATTATTTATTTATATTGGTGTTAAACCTACTGTATTCCAACTTCTCTATGGTTTATAAACTATTTTACTAGCCATAGATTCATCAAAATAAGCAAACAACACACGAAAAACAGAAGCTGTCAAAAACAGAACAGTCTGTAGTAATCTGTAGCTAGCGCAAGATATGGAACCCCAAAAATTCTAAAATAAATTTATGGACGTGAGGAATTTATCTATTAATCATCTTAAAAAATAATTAACTAAATAGAAATTTCTAAATAAAAATGGCAGCAGTTCTCGTGAGCGCTAAAGTTTCTGTTTTTTACAGCAAGATATCAAGACTTTCCCCAAGTCTTCCCAACGGTTCTACTTGGCACAAACACTAATTAAACAAAAAAACACAACCTAAACAGAGGATAGATAAATTATTTATTACTAAAAAGGAGCAAAAGGCAAGGAATAAAAACAAAATTGGGTTGCCTCCCAACAAGCGCTATCGTTTAACGCCCCTAGCTAGGCATAAAAAGCAAGGATAGATCTAGGTATTGCCATCTTTGGTAGGCAATCCATAAGTGGCTCTCATAATAGATTCATAAGGTAATTTAATTTTCTTTCTAGGAAAGTGTTCCATGCCTTTCCTTAATGGAAATTGGAATCTAATATTTCCTTCCTTCATATCAATAATTGCACCAATCGTTCTAAGGAAAGGTCTACCAAGAATAATAGGACATGAAGGATTGCAATCTATGTCAAGAATAATAAAATCTATGGGTACATAATTCCTATTTGCAACAATAAGAACATCATTAATTCTTCCCATGGGTTTTTTAATAGTGGAATCCACAAGGCGCAAGTTTAGAGAGCAATCATGAAAATCACTTAAACCTAACAAATCACACAAAGTCTTTGGAATCGTGGAAACACTAGCGCCCAAATCACACAAAGCATAGCATTCATAATCTCTAATTTTAATTTTAATAGTTGGTTCCCAATCATCATAAAGTTTTCTAGGGATAGAAACTTCCAAATCAAGTTTTTCTTCATAAGATTGCATCAAGGCATCAACGATATGTTTAGTGAACGTTTTATTTTGACTATAAGCGTGACGAGAATTTAACACAGATTGCAATAAGGAAATATAATCAATCAAAGAGCAATTTTCATAATTAAATTCCTTAAAACCCAAAATAGTGGGTTTAGCAACACCTAGGGTTTTAATTTCTTCAATCCCACTTTTATCAAATTTAGCATCAAGATCTAAAAACTCCGAATTTTTGGAATGCCTTCTAGGTAAAGGTGGATTATATTCAGTCCCATCATTATTAAGATTCATATTGCAAAACAAAGATTTAATAGGGGACACATCAATAACTTTTAGATCTTCGTCTTTATTTTCATAGGAACTAGAAGAACACGCTCTTATAAAGGCATCTTTCTTAGCACGCATCCTAGCGGTTCTTTCTTTGCACTCATCAATGGAAATTCTCATGGCTTTGAGAGACTCATTGATATCATGCTTAGGTGGAATAGATCTAAATTTCAAAGAATCAACATCAAGAGAAATTTTATCATCGTTCCTAGCCAACTCATCAATCTTAAGCTATTTTTCTTCAATCAAAGCATTGAAATTATTTTGCGAAGTAATAAATTCTTTAATATAAGATTCAAAATCAGAGGGAATCTTATTATAATTTCCATAAGAATTGTTGTAGGAATTACCATAATTATTAGAGGGATTACTAGGATAAGGCCTAGGATTAAAATTTCCTCTATACGCGTTGTTACCAAAATTATTCCTACCAACGAAATTCACATCCATAGATTCATTATTATTCTCAATCAAAGTAGACAAGGGCATATCATTAGGATCAGAAGAAACACTCTTACTAGCAAATAATTTCATAAGTTCATCCATCTTTCCACTCAAAACATTAATTTCTTCTATCGCATGCACCTTTTTATTAGTAGATCGTTCAGTATGCCATTGAGAATAATTAACCATAATATTATCTAGGAGTTTAGTAGCTTCTCCTAAAGTGATTTCCATAAAAGTGCCTCCCGCGGCCGAATCTAAAAGATTTCTAGAAGCAAAATCCAATCCGACATAAATTTTTTGTATAATCATCCACAAAATTCAAACCATGAGTAGGGCAATTACGTATCATTAATTTCATCCTATCCCAAGCTTGTGCAACATGTTCATGATCAAGTTGCTTAAAATTCATAATATCGTTTCTAAGGGAGATGATCTTAGCGGGAGGAAAATACTTAGAGATAAAAGCATCTTTGCACTTATTCCAAGAATCAATACTATTTTTAGGCAAAGACGAAAACCAAGCTTTAGCACGATCTCTAAGCGAAAAAGGAAATAGCTTCAGTTTAACAATATCGTTGTCCACATCTTTCTTCTTTTGCATATCATACAAATCAACGAAGCTACTTAGATGGGTAGCGACATCTTCACTAGGAAGGACGGAAAACGGATCTTTCATGACAAGATTCAGCAAAGCGACATTAATTTCACAAGATCCATCATTGGTAAGAGGAGCAATCGGAGTGCTAATAAAATCATTGTTGTTGGTATTGGTAAAGTCACACAATTTAGTGTTATCTTGAGCCATCGAGACAAGCAAGCAAACCAGCACACAAGCAAACAAAAAGCAAGCGGGCAAAAAAAGGCAAATAGAGAAAGAGAGGGAAGATAGAGAGAGAGGGGGCGAATAAAACGGCAAGGGTGAAGTGGGGGAGAGGAAAACGAGAGGCAAATGGCAAATAATGTAATGCGGGAGATAAGGATTGTGATGGGTATTTGGTATATTGACTTTTGCGTAGACTCCCCGGCAACGGCGCCAGAAATTCTTCTTGCTACCTCTTGAGCACTTTGTTGGATTTCCTTGAAGAGGAAAGGATGATGCAGCAAAGTAGCATAAATATTTCCCTCAGTTTTTTAGAACCAAGGTATCAATCCAGCAGGAGGCTATGCGCGAGTCCCTCGTACCTGCACAAAGCAAATAACTCCTCGCAACCAATGCGATAAGGGGTTGTCAATCCCTTGACGGTCACTTACGAGAGTGAGATCTGATAGATATGATAAGATAATATTTTTGGTATTTTTGTGATAAAGATGCAAAGTAAAATAAAAGCAAAGTAAATAACTAAGTATTGAAAGATTAATATGATGAAGATAGACCCAGGGGCCATAGGTTTCATTAGTGGCTTCTCTCAAGAGCATAAGTATTTTACGGTGGGTGAACAAATTATTGTTGAGCAATTGATAGAATTGAGCATAGTTATGAGAATATCTAGGTATGATCATGTATATAGGCATCACGTCCGAGACAAGTAGACCGACTCCTGCCTACATCTACTACTATTACTCCACTCATCGACCGCTATCCAGCATGCATCTAGAGTATTAATTTCAAGAAAACAGAGTAACGCCTAAGCAAGATGACATGATGTAGAGGGATAAATTCATGAAATATTATAAAAACCCCATCTTGTTATCCTCGATGGCAACAATACAATACGTGCCTTGCTGCCCCTACTGTCACTGGGAATGGACACCGCAAGATTGAACCCAAAGCTAAGCACTTCTCCCATTGCAAGAAAGATCAATCTAGTAGGCCAAACCAAACTGATAATTCAAAGAGACTTGCAAAGATAGCCAATCATACATAAAAGAATTCAGAGAAGAATCAAATATTGTTCATAGATAATCTTGATCATAAACCCACAATTCATCGGTCTCAACAAACACACCGCAAAAAGAAGATTACATTGAATAGATCTCCACAAGAGAGGGGGAGAACATTGTATTGAGATCTAAAAAGAGAGAAGAAGCCATCTAGCTAATAACTATGGACCCGAAGGTCTGAGGTAAACTACTCACACTTCATCGGAGGGGCTATGGTGTTGATGTAGAAGCCCTCCGTGATGGATACCCCCTCCGGCGGAGCTCCGGAATAGGCCCCAAGATGGGATCTCGTGGATACAGAAAGTTGTGGCGGTGGAATTAGGGTTTTGGCTCCGTATCTGATCATTTGGGGGTACGTAGGTATATATAGGAGGAAGGAGTATGTCGGTGGAGCAATAGGGGGGCCACGAGGGTGGAGGGCGCGCCTGGGGGGGTAGGCGCGCCCCCTACCTCGTGGCCTCCTCCTTTGTTTCTTGACGTAGGGTCCAAGTCTCCTGGATCATGTTCGGTGAGAAAATCACGTTCCCGAAGGTTTCATTCCGTTTGGACTCCGTTTGATATTTCTTTTCTTCGAAACCATAAAATAGGCAAAAAATAGCAATTCTGGGCTGGGCCTCCGGTTAATAGGTTAGTCCCAAAAATAATATAAAAGTGGATAATAAATCCCAATAATGTCCAAAACAGTAGATAATATAGCATGGAGCAATCAAAAATTATAGATACGTTGGAGACGTATCAAACGCCTTGTTCTGTACTGGTCTCGAACCAAGAATGTGGTAAGGTCTATGAGCTCATTTTCTATTTTTAAGTACTATATTCTTGTGTCTTACTGTACTCTGTTCATGTAGAACAAGTGCCTAAACCTGAAGAACAACTGTTCTAATTTATGATTCCATTGCTATCATAGTTCAAAAAAGCGTTGGGCGTTAATTGTGTATTTTGCCACCGCCTTGCGCTTTACTGACCAAAGCGCATGTTTATGCGCAGTTATGCACAGATTAAGCGTAGTTATCTGCAATGCATTTCGCCAACGCCTAGAGCCTAGGCGCGCTTAAGCGCTCGCTTAGGCACGCCTTTTTTAACTATGATTGCTATCGTGCATATTGCTTTGCCCTTGTATCACTGTATTTACTCATACAAACTTGTTTTTAAATTGAAGGATCCAATCGAAACTCCAATGGCACAACAGGTATGTTCACACATGTTTCTTTAACAGGCTTGCTATTATCAGTAGCTCTGTTGATTTCAATTTCAATTGTGTATACAGTTGACTTCTCATATAATGCACATTACTAGCATCACAACAGAGCCAATAGTGTTGTTGTACATGTAGACCCGTGGTACCGATCTGAAATCTTGTTGTGCCGTGTAGTTTCCCATGCTTTGTATTCTTTCACTGCTGCTTTGTCTTGAAGTGATATGATTTGAACCATGTCTCTATTTTGATTTGGCAAGACAATGCAGTGACCATAGGACATAGATATATGTTTGTTTGATGCTTTTATTATGTACTAGTACTTGGCAATAGAAGACTTGGTAGTTTAATCCTGTCCACCTTACTAATGAACTGGTTCACCGAAATGAGTTTCATATACTAGTACATGCTAAACCTGTTATGTGTCTGCTTGTTTCTTCTTTTATAATGCTGACAGAATATTGGGGAAGAGTGCCTTATTAAGCAATGGTAAAGGAAGTAATGCAGATAAGGTTCAGGATAGTGACACATCCTTGTTGGTCTCCAACAAAGGTGATAAAACAGCTAAGGAAGACTATCTCGAAGATAGTGAGACAACCCCAAAGTCATGTCTTGGTTTAGTATTCGAGTTACTGGCCACTACCGCTTGCACAAGCTATTCAAACTCACTATCTGAATCAGTTCGGTTTCTTGAGTCTCAACTACAAGCTGAAAGACATCGATCAGCTGTGCTGCGACAAGAAGCGGAAGGACTGCGGAAGTCCCTGGAGCATTCAGATGCATACTTTCTGGTGCAACATCAAGCATTGGAGGATTTCAGCGCCAAATAGGACAAAGCTAATAAGCTTGCTAAGCTTATTGCCAGCATGGTGGATACCATGTTTCTTGAGCTCTTCTGAAGTTGTTTCAGTTATCCTCTTGTTTTGCTGCCGCGTTTATTTGTACTGGTGGCCAATTTTGACGGCCAGTGTATGTAATATGCTGCTTTGTTCCCTATATTTGCATTGGTGGCGAACTTTGATGCCCAGTGGATGTAATATGTGTAATAGCGGTAATAGGCTAGCGTTAATTGCTTGCTTATTTATTTTCTTATTGTCTTGTTTAGTTGTTTGCTTCACTACAAAAAAATACACTTTCGTGATGATACGTGTTTGTCACAGTAGGTCGCTTTTTTTGTCATGCATGTACATCCATGACAAATTTATGACAGAATCAAGATAGTCATACCTGTGCTGTCGTAGAAGTGTTCCATGACATTACCAAAATTATCATCACGGAAGTGTCCACTTCCATGACGATAAATCGCGCGTCATAGAAGTGCTTTCGTCAAGGGTGACCAACACGTGGCATCCACCGTAACGGAACGCCGTTAAGCTATCGGGTCGGGTTTTGGATCCGATAACCCGTTAACAGCCCCGACCAATGGGAAATTTCCACGTGTAAAATTCTTATTGGCCGGACGAAACACGTGTCAGCTCGTCAGTGGGTCAGATAGGCGCCTATGATACATTGACACGTGGCACGGCCCAACAGAGGCCCATTCCTGTGAAAAGGCTGGCCCGTTTGACTTGGTCAAAAGCTGGCGGGCCGGCCCATGGAAAGTCTGTTAACGGCATGTTCGAATATAGCCCATTTACAGCCCGCTAACCCAAGGCCCGTTATGCCCTATCCGAATTAGGCCCAGTAGCGTCATCTGGGCCATCCAATATGATTCCAGCCCGTTTTCACTTCTGGCCCATGTATGGCCCATGACGTCTTTTGGCCCATATGAGGCCCTATGTAACTCTTGGCCTACTAACGGCCCGTGGTGAAACTGGCCCGTAATGAACAGTGTATCACTTTACACCCATTAATGGCCCGTGGTGAAACTGGCCCGTAATGAACAATGTATCACTTTATACCCATTAACAGCCCGTTATTCCGTTGGGCCATTTCCAGCCCATGTTATGTTTCGGCCTTCTCAGAGCCCATTTATTCTTGGGCTCATTTCCAGCATTCGTTTACTTACGGCCCGTTACTGTCATTTTCTGCTTGTGGGCCAAATTCAGCCCGTGGTTACAGTCGGCCCGTTTGTGGTCCGTTAATACGTTGGGCCGATTTCATAGCGTCATCAAATACGACCTATTAACGATGGCCCGTTATGGTCCACCCATGAACAGACGATTCCAACTCTAGCCCATTTACGGCCATAACGCGGTCTGTTTCGCCCATGTTTGGCCAACCGATTATACGACCCGTATAAGGCCCATTGATAATACGGCCCGCAGAAGGCCCATTGTTTCTACGGCCCGTAGAAGGCCCACTATTTCTACGGCCAGTAGGAGGCCCAGTGTCACTACAGTAAATATTAGCCCATGGTTATTGTGGCCTAGTTTTAAAAAATAGGTTATTGTAGCCACTAGCTAACCACGGAAAAAGAACTGCAATGACTACAAGCAAACAAATAAACAAGACAACAAGGAAATAAATACGCAAGCAACTAACGCTAGGCTATCACGGCTATTACACATATTACATCCACTGGGCATCAAAGTTCACCACCAGTGCAAATATAGGGAACAAAGCGGCATATCATATACACTGGCTGTCAAAGTTGGTGACCAGCGCAAATAAACGCTGCAGCAAACTAAATCCATAACTGAAACCACTTCAGAAGATCTCAAGAAAAAATATCCTGGGTACCCATAATGCTGGCAAGATGCTTAGCAAGCTTATTAACTTTCTCTTGTTTGGCGCTTAAATCCTCCAGCGCTTGCTGTTGCACCAGAAAATATGCATCTAAATTCTGCAGGGACTTCCTCAGTCCTCCAGCTTCCTGTCGCAGCACATCTGATCGATGTCTTTGAACTTGAAGTTGAGACTCAAGAAGACGAACTGATTCAGGCAGCGAGTTCGAAGAGCTTGTGCCAGCAGTAGTGGCCAGTAACTCCAACACTACATCAAGACATGACTTTTGGGTTCCCTCGCTGTCGTCAAGATAGTTTTTATCAGCTTTCTTGGAGACCAACAGGGATGTCTCACTATCTTGAACCTTATCTGCATTACTTCCTTTACCATTGGATAACGCGATACTGTTCTCCAATATTTTGTTCGCATTCCAAAAGAGAAACAAGCAGACACATCACATGTTTACCATGTTGTATATGAAACTCATTTTGGTAAATGAGTTCAGTAGTAAAGTGGACAGGATAACAACATGAAACAAACATATTTCTATGTACCATGGTCACTTTATGGTCTATATCATTCTAGTTTTTGTTGCCAAATCAAGATAGAGACACAGTTCAAATAATATTTGTTCAAGACAAAGCAGAATAGACAGAATATAAGTGTGGGTAACTATAGAGCAATAACAACACTTGTAATGTGCATGACATGAGAACATAACTGTTTATTCAATTGAAACTGAAATCAACATAGAGCAGGTTACAACAGCAAACCAGTTAAAGAAACAAGTTTAAAACATACCTGTTGCACCATTGGAGTTTCAATTCCATCCTTCAAATTTGAAAATAGTTGGTATGAGTAAATACAGTCATGCAAGAGCAAAGGAGTATGAACCATAGCTACAGAACCTGACCTGAGAACAAATCTTCTTCTCCTTTAAGCGTTGAGTTGGGATTCGGAGTGGCGGTCCTCGTGCTTTGGGCACTGCAGTTCCCTTACTAACTGCTCGTGTTTGGGTTCTCTGTGGTGGAGACGGTGCTGTGTCAACTGGAACTGGGTTACTATCTGCCGGGGTTGGGGTTAGAAGGGGTGTAGCTGGTTCTCTGTCCAACTGGGTAGGGGTACAATATGCGAGAGTCTGGGTTATGTGTGGTGGATCTGGTCCTTGGGCAAGTACAATCGTGGTTCTATCTGCATCAACTGGTAGCACTATCTTTTCTGAAGACCATGTTGTTACTCCCTTTGATACTGCCATCATGCTCTCCAATTCAAATGCCTAATAAACAAGAAAAGTAATTGAAAGTATAGACATTGTATGATAGACAGGTGCAACTGATAGTGGGGAATAAAAGAGGGCATGAAATAATTCATATTTATGTTGTCTAACCAAATAGGATAGCATGACACAATTTCACATATATGATGGCTAACTAAACAGGATAGCATGACACAATTTCACATTATGATGGCTAACTAAAAAAGATGGAAAGACATAGTTCAAAATATGAGACTATGTAAACAGGATGACATGACATAACTATATAATGTGTTTATTAAATAGGTTGGCATGCCATAATTCACATACATTCACGGATAGAATGCCATAATTCAAAATATGATGACTGTAAACACTAAACAGGATGAGATGATATAACTATATGATGTCTTTATTAAATGGGTTGCCATGCCATAATTCAGATAGATGATGTGTATGTACTATGTAAACATGATGGCATGATATAATTCAAATATATGATTTATATAGTAAGCAAGTAAGCAGATGGCAATCCATATATGATGTAAAAA
>NC_057809.1:105930258-105935843 GCF_018294505.1 Triticum aestivum
AGATATGCGCTTCGTCAGATAGCATAGTCTGCTCTGAAGACCTTGTTTTCACTCCAGAATTTGCCATCACCGTGTCAAATGGCTGATGCACACGAAGAGCAGTTGAATGTAATAACATTTTTGACAAATGTAATATGTAACCAAAAAAAGGATGGCCTGATATAATTTACATATAAGATGACTGGCTAAGCAGGATGGCATTGCAAAATTCACATATATGATGCCTGGCTAAACAAGATGGCGTTGCATAATTCACATAAACGATGAATAAACTAAACAGATGGCATTCGCACAAAGGATGTCTAAACTAAGCAGATGACATATTTGATGTATAAAGTAAGCAATGCAAGACACCATATGCATGATATAACCAACATTAGCATGCCAAGTTAGAGCGAAGACCTCGGGGGGTAAATAGGAGTTGTCTTCTCCTTCTGAATCCCCCTCAGAACAGATATCTTCCTCTCGATTACAATCCGAAATGCGTGGAGGGGGGGCTGCCTTTGCGCCTACCATGGATCGACGTCTGCATGAAATTTTATTGCCACGCAAGGCTCGTCTCTTTTGCTCTACATGTTCAGCTCCATTGTTTACAATAACTATCATGCATAGGAATAAAACATAGTGAGATTATGTAAGGAGTGCATGCAGAAATCCGGAGTGATAGTAGCAACCTGTGGATAGACCCAAAACCAATAATAGCAGGAAGATAATGGCTTCAGTTAAAAAATACAGATAATGGCTTCTTTACTGTTTGTTTCCCACCCAACATGAAACTCATAGTAGACACTGGAGATTAACCAGATAGTAGATAGATACTATTGATAGCTGCCCCGATATGTACCCCACAACCATTTAAAAACTCAAGTTTGACCATTAGTTTGGAGCTGACTCAGAGTCTAATCGGTGAACAGGACGATAAAGTAGCATGTAATATTAAGTGATGCATAATGTAAGCAGACACGAAAGAGTGAGACCTCTCTTGCGGACTCGTGTAGTCCTTGAGGTCATCTGCTCGGTTGATGATGGTAGTGCAGTTTTCATGGCTGCCAGCGGAGGGGAAGAAGATCTGAGGCAGCGAAAGACAGTCTGGAGGCCAGATCCCTGCTGTGCTGGACCCTTCTGTCGTTGGAGCAGCTGAGCTGGGGTGGACGACGGCACAGCAGGAGCGGGACAAACCACACAAGGTTTTCTTTGACAACTATCTGTAAGAGAAGTAATTCTGTAAGGGCTCGTTTGAATTGGAGGATTCCAACAATGCAGGGATAGGAAATAGACAGGAATAGGATAGGAATGCACGTGCAAAACAAAGAATTTAAAAACACATGATTTCTGCCAATCTGGGTGTTTGATTCACAACAATTGGAAGATCACAGGATGCAAAGAAGCATGGTGACATTAAGTCAAACCACAAGAAAATGTACGGTTATAATGCTATTATGCTACTATCTCTTAGTCTTGTGCTTCATGAATAGGAATTTGAAAAGGAGGACAAGTGAAAATTAAAATTCCTACGTTTTTTCTTTCAAGGAGACACTAAAAGAACAAATCCGTGTGCTCAGTGGACAATATATATAACATGTAGAGTAAAAAAGAGATGCAACAAGTGTAGAACCTCTTTGGCGAAGCCATGTCGATCTCAGCGTGATTGGGTTAGCCGGTGAGGATGCTCCGGCTGACTTGGCTGTCGGAGGAGGGGAAGAAGATCTTAGGCGTCTGGAGATGGAGCCCGAGGTACTGCTCCGCTGTGATGGAGGGTTTCGTCGTTGGAGCAGCTCCAGTGAGTTGTACGACACCGAGGCTGAAGCAGGACAAGAGAGACAACGAACAACGTTAACCTGAGTGAAATTCTAATAGCATCTCCAATACATGACGTAAAATACATAACCACAAAGTGCTAGATGTAAAATACATCAGCCGCTCATCTCTGAACTTACCTGTCGAAACTGAACTTAACTGTCGAAACTGAACTTAACTGTCGAAACTGAATTTTGCTGTCGAAACTGAATTTTGCTGTCGAAACTGAACGCACTAGCAAGGTGAGGATGCACGTCGGTCAACTAACTTTTTCATCTCTGGTCAGTCGATTTTGTAGCCGTTTGATACGAAATCAAGGGTATGCGGTTCATCTTCAACCTCCACCCCCTGAGCCGGCCAAATAGGAGCCCCCCGCCGCCCGCGGCCGGCGGTGCGCCGCCCCGCCCGCCCCGAAAACACTCCCCACCACCGGTCCGCCACCGCCCCGGCCATCCCTCTAGGCCACCCCATGCCGAGATTTTTCTCCGGCGATCCCCACGCCAACGCCCCGCCAACGCCCCGCCACCGCCGGCGACCACTGCCCCCATCCTGAACCCTAAGATAGATAGTGGGGTATCCCTCCGGCGAGCCCCCCTCCCTGCTGTGGCTGGTTCTTCCTTCACCCCGGCGAGCCCCCCCACCACCTGAAAATCGACTGACCCAAAAGTCGATTCAGTCGACTGAAGTGTAGCTAAATCGGAGCAGCATCGCAAGCAAGAGCAAGAGCGAGAGCAGCAGCGCGAGCAAGAGCAATAGCAAGAGCAGACCAGGCAGGGGACCGAGAGCAAGAGCAGAGAAGCAGCGCGAGCGAGAGCTAAAGCAGCAGCAGGTCCTACTGATGTGGACGACGCCGCAGAGGGAGCGACGCCATGGAGGAAGTGGCCGGCGACGCCGCCGTGGATGGAGCCGCGCCGTGTCGGCTCGGGACCGAGCGCCGGCGGCACTGTGAGATCGAATCAAGAAGAAAATGCGGCAATTAGTGTACAACCTCTTTGGTGGCGCCGATTAGGCCGCAGCTTCATCCGAGGAAACGGTGATGATGATGCTCTTCCGGTGGTGCAGGTGAAGACGGTGGTGTGGGAATGGAGGTGGCGCGAAAGACGAGGGGAACATCGGGGCAGCTCCTTGGAGGTGGAGGACGGGGTGGCTGAACCGGCGGGACGATGAGATCGACGACGGATCCTCATCCGGTACGGTGGATGAGGGACGTCGAGGTGTTGCTGTGGACGACGTCGTCGGGGAAGAGGCTCCAGCTGGGTGGCGGACGGAGCAGGGTGTGGGGTTTCATCATGGGTTTTCGCGGCCTCGGTGTATGAATGGGTGGGTGGATGGGATGGCAGTGGGGAACCATGGCTTAGAGACGCGCTTGTCCGAAATGTGGGGTAAGTTACAAAAGTACCCCCACTGATTTGAGGCGGTTCTTTAGGTTCAGGGGTACCACGGGCATTTCGCATGTCTAGATTTCATAGGAGGTGGGAGTTTTCGCGCGCGTTGTAATTTCGGAATAGCAAGGCGCGGGTTGAGATGGAGGGAGTTGTCGGAGCACCACGAGACAAAGATATCTCTTAAATATTTCGGGCTAACAAGGCGCGGGTTGAAATTTCCGGACAAGCCTAACGTGTACTGTCCCAAATCAATGCGCCCTACAAATGTCATTCAAAACTTTGAATTCATGTTATGTTCAATTAAAATATTTCGCTACGTGTATAATGCATGCAACCTACTACTCAAATGAACGTTTTAGTGCATTCCAAACGTATATACTACCGCTTCAATATGAACTAAATTTGAATTCATTTCTCTATTTGAATAAGATCTACAGTAATGATTGTTGTGAAGTCAAATCATTTGAATTCGTTTCTCTGTTTTAATAAGATCTACAATCATCATTATTGTCAAGTTAAACCATCCTTTGTGTATTATCTTCACAGCACACCACATGATTAGTCTCGAGTTACATATGAACTATGTGTACTCCTATATGAAATCCAACAAGATTTTTTGAATCCACTTTATTTTGATTTCAAATCACATTACATTTCTAGCTCTAGCTAGATCTTCATAATCTAAACCATGTCTCATATGTATAATGTGTTTATCACATTATGTATGGTGCCCCGCCCCCTACGCCTACAAGTATTTAGATGTGAGTTGCAAACACCACACATTACCACCAATTCAAATAAAATGTGAGAATGTTCGATATATAGTATTGTTTAGATTGTTTGATATTTAGTTGTAAGCTGCGAACGCCACACATTATCACAAATTCAAATAAAATGTGAGATTGTTTGATGTATAGTATGGTTTAGATTGTTCGGCATTTAGCTATGAGTTGCAAACGCCATGCATTATCACATTATGGTATAACATGTGCACAACACGTGTATCACCGCTATATTCATGCATGCAATGTTTAAAACACTATGATCTCCTATTCAAATATATGAATCCGCTTTCATATCAAATTATGATCTTTGTTAGTCTCTTACACCCACACAATCCTCTAACCTTTGTAGCTACCACTAACTTTCTCTCATGCATGCACATGCCCTCCTCCCCCTCCCCCTCCCTCGGCATTCTATCCACCTAGCACATTCATTTTTTTCTTTAGGCCGTTCTCCCAGAGTCTCCACAACTCCTTTCCAACACACACCGATCGATAAACCTCTCCAGCGGTGCCTGCCTACAACATACAAACACACCTTCAATCTCCTCCTTTATGTGTCCTTGCCTCGTGTCTCTCATACGGTCAGACACACGTGTAAACTCTCGCCCCTCTTTTCATCGCTCTCACAACCGCACACTCCTCCCCCTATCTAGCTAGTAGTTGGGCCTCTCGCACCACCTCCTAGCTCCATTCTCTCTGTCTATCCATCTCGCTGGGCCTTATTTGCCTATAACAAATGGACGTACACCGACCGATCTCTCACTATACATTTAGCTAGTTAGGTCCTTATAACTCGTTTTTACCCACACGTCAATCGATCTACCTCATTAGTTGTGTCTCTCCCTTCCTCCGACAAACAACAATTGATCTACCGATCTAGTTAGGTTTGCTTACCAAACACATGGTTCCCCTTCATCATCCATGGATGCGTCCCGACAGATCTATCACTTACAGGCACACACAGAAACACATCCCCACTCTTATTGATAACATTGCAGTTCCACCCTCAGTTTGTCTAGTAGGCCTCTCCCACCATCTTCGAGAAGCAATTCCATCACCCATCCAGCACTCTACCCCTCTCCCTCCCTCTCTCCCTCCCCTCTCTCTCTGTCCCATCATATTTCCCGTCCTTCAGTTATGTATGGATGTCGACCTATCTCCCTCAAGACATAGCTGGGTCTCTCCTTCTCAACATATATACGAGTCGTTCTACCTCTATAGTTAGGCCTCTGCCTACCCCTCCCCCCCACACACACCGATACATCGAGCGCTCTAGTCATGTCTCCCTGCCACACACAAACTTGACGTGTGCCCTCTAACGTTCCGGTAGGCTAGTCGCCCTATATCTTTGACTTGTACACACAAACAATTTTGATGGCTCTCTTCATCGATCTCGCACCCACCCACTTGATCCTCTCTTTGACTCTATCGATAGCCATGACCCCTCCCTCTCTTCTCGTGGATTGCCCGACCCTCTATGTATGATATGGATAGGCCTCCATTTCACACACATTGCATGCAAAATTTTGTTTGAGATGTCATCGACACATATTCCCACAAATAATTCACGAAATCAACCCCCCACCCCCCACCCCACCCCAAAACAAAAAACACTCAC